>NC_086365.1:2730154-3030154 GCF_036324505.1 Eleginops maclovinus
AGCATTAAAACAAAAAGGCAATAAACAAATTAAAGGCCAAAAGCTGAACACAAGTACAAATCGCTATCTAATGCCATAAAACATAATCAAAAAAATAAATTGTTATAAATGTGGGTTTTTAAACCAATATATATAACACATCTTGACAACAGTTCTTAAACAACAGGTAGACAGGAAGTGAGGGTCACTGAATTGTGATACTGTTTTTCCTTACTCATTTCAAAATACACAGGGGAAAACAACAAACACACATAACCATGGTAGAGCAGTATGATACAATTATGCACACGCGCAGACACCACACATTTACAGTCTGCCATACAGATGGGGGTCAAGCCCTGGCTTTATCCCCTCCCCAGAACCCCCTCTCTAATCTGCAATATGATAGAGTGACGCCAGAAGAAACCCTCCCCTGCACCGCGCCTCCTGACTGACATCTGCTCTAATGTATCTCTGGCTGCTAGTGGCTACTGGGTCTGCTCACTGCACTATTGAATTAAAGCAGTTACATAAACGTGATTCAAGGGATTGCGTGCTTTTGTTGCTTGTGGACACAGAGGTTAATTTCCGGCACTGATGATAAAAGTTTCAGTTGTCAAGACGGATGATAGAATTTCAGGCAATGTTTTGTTTTGTTTTTCAATTATCCTCAGTGAGATATTGACTCTTCTATGAAGGGGCCCTAATAGGTTTTATTGCATGTAAATGGTCTGCAAAGGCTCAAATCCCTGAGTTCCCTCCAGAGGGTGTTTCTCTCCCATATCCTCCCCCCCTGCCTGAAACTTTTCCATTGGACTCTTCTGTATTACAGTGACATCACTGTGTTACAGTCACGCTTTTATTGGCTAGCGGTCCAACACATTATACGTGATAGGTTAAGGGCCAGGACATCTCTAAGCAGTTAACTAATCACAAGAGAGCCGGCCAGCTAACCAATCAGAGCAGACTGGGCTCTGGTTTCAGACAGAGGGTGAAAAGAGGTGCTGCAGCACAGGCAGTATGAGAAAAATAAAGAGCTTTTTGAACATTAAAGCATGGAGCGATGTCCCAGGAGACACACTAAATACTATTATGAACCTGACAATGAGCAGAATATATGTCCCTTTAACAATTTGAAGAGCAAAATGAAATTGTACTGAGGAGTGGGCCCTTAGGCAAGATAGCTACAACGCTTGTGTAGCCTTTTGACCCAAAAAATACAATCTGACAAGTAAAACAAATTGGGAAAAACCACTTAATGCCATACTAGTTCTATTCTAGTTCCACTTTGACACATTATGCTTTTCAATTTCCGTTACACTGGAGACCGTATTACAGAGATAAGACAGACAAACAGATATAAATGTGAAAAGAGGGTGATAAAGAGCTACACTAACCTAATGCAAACAACCATAAAAAGTAAAGCTCAAACAATTTCTATAATATTTTCAAACACTCAATATCCTATTCAGTTTACTCAGGCAGAGGCAGTAAATGTTCCACAGATAAGGAGAGGGCCATCGATTAGACAGAGGAGGGTGATTAATTGCCTCAGGTTGCAGAGATTAAACTCATGCGATGTGTGCTTTTTACATTTCACTGACTAGATACAAATAAAAAGAGTGTAACTGGGAGACATATACCCAACTTTAATATTAATACTGTTATAACTGATACTGTAACTCCAGCAACTCGTGTTATTGCTATTACTATGACAACTACACCACCATCCCTTGTACTGCGAGTGTTTATCTGAAGCTGCTTGGACCAAGTTAGGCAGTATTTTACGTCCTGTGTGCGTTTTTTTCTGTACAGTTGTTACAACAAACTAAGCCTGGGGGGTATTTGAGATCAATCCAGTCTGCAATACAGGCAAATACATCAAACTACCACTGCTGTGAATAAATATGTCAAATCTGGTTTATTTTGTAGCTCGATTGGTGGATACTTCCTTGCTGTACAACATTAAAATGCTGGTAGACCAAAAGGAAAGTATACATGTACGCCACAGAAGAAGCTGGTTAGTATGTGCATGTCTGAGTGAAAACAGTGTGTGTGTGTGTGTGTGTGTGTGTGTGTGTGTGTGTGTGTGTGTGTGTGTGTGTGTGTGTGTGTGTGTGTGTGTGTGTGTGTGTGTGTGTGTGTGTGTGTGTGTGTGTGTGTGTGTGTGTGTGTGTGTGTGCGTGTGTGTGTGTGTGTGTGTGCGTGTGTGTGGGTGTGTGTGTGTGTGGCAGATGGTGAATGGGCCTGCTAGGGATTCTACAGGGTGGCATGCAGAGAAAGACCGCACATCCTAATTACTAAGACACACACGCACGCACACGCACACGCACGCACACACACACACACACACACACACACACACACACACACACACACACACCATCTTCTTTAATCTTCAAGGTAAATCACTCAAAATCCAACCCAACACTTGGGCATGACATTAAGACATTAACATCAGATATTACATCAATGATTTTAATAGTACAAAAATGTGTGTGTGTGTGTGTGTGTGTGTGTGTGTGTGTGTGTGTGTGTGTGTGTGTGTGTGTGTGTGTGTGTGTGTGTGTGTGTGTGTGTGTGTGTGTATTTGCTTTTCAATGAACTGTGTCATCATATTGGACTCAGGGCCATGTGCAGATGTTGTACAGCAAATGTATGCCAGTTATTCAAGATCCAATTGGCTGACAGAGCAGTGGGGAGGGGGAGGAGAAACAGAACCCGCCCACTTCAGTCTGATGCGATGATGTCATTTGCAATTTCTGCAACTGCATTTAAATGTGTGTTTTAGATTTCACTCCTTATCTGTTGTATTTGAGAGATGAAAAATGTAAATCTGCACATTTCAGGGTAAGGGAATTATCAGAAAATGTATGCAATTAGCCATCATGATGAGGTCCAACTGTAACTTTAGATAGCTGTGAATATATTGATACTGGGATGTCAACCTCCTCTATGTGTGTACTGTACATTCTCTGGTATAGCCATAAACTGTATGTTAAGGATAATCAATCAAAGGGATTAAAGCTGCACCACCACCTCCCCCTCGCTGATGTCTGAAATGGGAAATTACTCAAACACACAATCATTCATCTTAATTGACCTCAAAACACATCAAATTAAGATGCTTTGGAAGCTATTTCAATGTTGTGCATGTATGTGCATCTTCTCTGTTGATCTGATTTGTGTTTCTGTCCAACATGGTTTGCGTGTGTCTGTATTTGATAATGTGCGCAGACTGTTCTGTGTTTAATATCTTACCTTCTGCAGCAGTTTAGCTCCAGAGTATCTGGCGGACAGAGCAGCTATCTCTTTGCCGAAGGACACAGCCCACTTTTGCACCCTGGACAAAGAAAACCTGATCAGCGACAGATAATCAAAACTGTTATCAATATCTGTGACAACAATGAAATAACCTAACAGGGAAAGGCTGGTTTACATTTAGGTTACATTAGAGTAGAGCGGCGATACAATCAGTTAAATGCATATTTTCATATCATGGCAACCCAAACAAAGGGTCTTATCAGTAACTAAATCAGTTGTTAAGTTGATAAAGGGTTGCTTAATTTAAAGAGGTGTGAAACAAATAGCTGAAATTCCGGTAAATAAACGTGTGAGTCAAAGAAGAGCAATAGGGCATTTTCCTATAATCCAAGTTACCGTACTATTCCAAAAATATTTCTAATAAATGTAATAAATTGTATAATTGCAGTCTGAGGTAAATATGACAACTGACCCCATAAAAAATAATTCATTGTGTTGAACATCTGTGGAGCAAATATTGTGTGAACATGTCTTACTTCCAGAAGTGATGTACCTGACATTCTTACATTGATTAGAGAAAAAGAAAAGCATGTTTTTAAATCATCTACTATCAAATAAAAACATTTCACTTGTTTCTTGCCTGAAAACTTAGGGTCAATAGGACAGTCTTTATCAAAGCTGACCCTTGATTTACGCAGACAATCATGTTAAAGGTGACCCTGCATTCAGATTAAAACAGATTAGTGTTCAGGTGACAGTAGAAGCTGTCAGTCCGCCAGGTCAAGAGGTTACTCTGCGCTCTATAATATGCAGTACATTTACAAATCCTTATTTGAATGCAGCCCAGCAGGAAAGGTAGCAGAGGTTAGAGTTGGCAGGATGTGACAGATGGCTCAACCAATGGGGAGGCTGCCAGCTCGCTGCTAGATATGCAGGCAGAGCTAACACAGCTAGTCTGCTATCCAGTGTTGTGCATGAACGAGTTCAAAAGAACGCGTTCATTGAACACGCTCATTTTTTCGTGAACGTTGAACTGAACGCAACACATTTTTCAATAAAGAACTTGAACGTGAATTAGTTCACATTATGTGTCATGAACGGCAGACATCACTATAAATGAACGTTGGCATTTGTTTTCCATTGAAAACTGAGTGACATCTGTTTTCTCTTTTGAAACGCAACGAGAGAGAAAGTTCCTCCCTCCTGTAGGTGCCGCTTAAATCATGTATCAACGCAGAGATAGTTTTGGCACTGTATGCGCAATGCATTGCGGGCGACGTAGTGTCCGGCTGAGAATAGTTGAGTTGAATAGTTGAAACGTACTGGCTTCCGCACAACGTTACCCATGATGAATTGCAGCAGAGCGGCTTAGGCATAGCAACGCCGAGAGCGCGGAGGGCTGGAGGCTCGAGAGAGAGAGAGAGAGAGAGAGAGAGAGAGAAAGAGAGAGAGAGAGAGAGAGAGAGAGAGAGAGAGAGAGAGAGAGAGACCAATGACGACAGTGAGAGAAAGCGCTGCGATTTAAAAAAAAAAAAAAACAAGATGGCTAGTGGAAGTGATGGCACGGAGACGGACTCCGATTCTCCTCACGAACATTTAAAACAATTTTACACTCTTGCAAACCAAGACCCCGACGGCAAAACTCTTTCCTTCCTGTGTAAGATGTGTCCACCTGCGCAGCAAAAACAAGTTAGGACATCGACAACGTCCTTCTCGAATTTGAAACGGCACATTGAATTAAAACATCCATCCAGTGTGAATGCAATTCAAGAGTTTTGCTCATTTCATACACACACATAGGTATATATAATATCATATATATCAAATAATATATTCATATTTCATATTATATATTCTTTATTTAATTGAATGCTAGTAGATTTCATTGCACTAAGTATAGAACTGGTCTATCTTGTCTGTATTGCTACAAGTTTCAGCACCTGTTAAGAAACCAACAATAGCAGTGTTATGAGCAAATGTCTACAATGAACAGTTTCAAAGAACGTATAGTGATTTCTAGCTCGTAGTGTGAAAAAAAGTATTTATTTGAATATCTCACGAAAAAAGTGAAATGAACTGAACTTTGAACTAGTTCAGAATTAAAATTGTGAACTTTGAACGTGAACTGTTCACTTTGAGCATGTATGAACTGAACTTGAACTAGTTCAGAAAAGCTGTGAACTGGCACAACACTGCTGCTATCCTTGGTAGAAGAAACTAGCTGACTTGTTTATGTGTTTATATTTAACTATGAGAGTATGCTCATTATCAAATGTGAAGATTGTTAAAGTAAAGGTGCTAGGAATGGCTGTTGCATTATAAAAATATGAAATATTTTATGTTCATAGATAGCAAAGACTCTATTGTTGCTTTCAAATTAGTGAGATCACTGACCCTGAGTTAAGACATGTTCCCCAGAGTTTAGCAAAACTCTAGAAAAGTAATTTATTATGCATTATTTATGCAAGTTTAAATAAGAGAAAGATGTAACAGGATGAACCAACTGTAAAGCTGTTTCTGAGGTGCAGTGAACATACAGTATTTAATTAAGAAGAACCACTTGAACCTACTGCTTGTTCAACCTTTTTTATCATGATTATGCTGGAATTTGTAACATAAATAGCAGTAACACAAACTGCCAAGTCTGGAGTTTTTCGTGTCTCCTCATTGGATGAGTTAAGGCAGTATCAAGTATAAACTTTCGTCTGATAAATATACGAAAGTATTAATTTAGATCAAGGGTGTCCAAACATTTTTCGCTGATGGGCCGAATACAGAAACACATAATAATGGCTGGGCCACTCAGAGGTAAGGTATATTGCCTCTTAAGTTAAGTTTAAGTTAGCAAAAATCCATCTAATGTAGGTCAATTATGCTTGATGTTTGAATATGCTTTTAAGAGAAAAAAAAATACATCTCAGCTCTCCATAGAGTTTCATTTATTTTGATACAAAACGAGTTGGCAGTTCATCCCTTAAAACAGGAGCCTCAGAGTGCTTATAATAAGGGAAAATATGAAGGGTCTATTTCAAGCTTGTTATGCAAATAAGTTATTGGGCTTTTTTTTATCAACTAATATTTGTTAGAACATGTTCTCAACTTGAATTGACTGAATTTATTTGAAAAGTGGGCTTTTTGACACATGAATACTACTGTGTAATATATGTTTAGATATATATTGAAGAAGTTTCAGGTGTGGGCCATATTCCATTATACTTTCCCCGGGCTGTGGGATCGATACCCCTGATTTAGATGGTCAAATATCTTTTTGAAATGTTTCTTGCACACTGCCTGTAGTGCCTCTTAAACTGTATGCCGTAGTGTAAAGGAACATGCCATGTGCTACAATACCTCTTTACAAGCCAAGTGAGGTCAGATTAAGACAGGGCATTAGGCAGGTCACACTTAGGTGAAGTTTGGACCAGTTCCTAAGCAGTTGGTACTGTAACTCTGGTACCGAAAACAGGCAAAAAGCAGGAAAATGAAACATTTCTGATATAAAAATCACTCATTCAAAGCATTCCATCACGGTGTCTAGGGTGTTAAAGTCAAAGAAAGTTGCTCAGCTCCTAAATGTATGTTTAAATGTGTGATTTCTGTTCCTCCTGGCAGCAGAGCAATGTTCCCTCAGAGGCTAAAGAGTTGACCTTCTTGGCCTGAAACGTCCTGGTTATAGCACGCTAACTTCAAGAGCCAGCAGGGCGATGCTGCCACATCTTCCCCAGGCACTGCAAAGCATTTTGGGCTCAGTGACCTGTGCTGGCCCTCTGAACCCAGATGTCACTGGAGCTTTAATCTCTCTCCCACGTAACACCAGAACCTGCTGTGTGCAGCACACACTCTCTGAGCTGTGTGAACTCACACACGTTCAACATTTATATCCTGAGACAGGTACTGTACAATCCACCATGCTTTTGTTATGTTGGAGGGTTTTTGACTTGATTTAGATTGATCAAACTTCTATCATATGTATGTCCACTGAAATAAAAACCTAGAAATTACACAGCATCTATTCAGCGCAAGAAACACAATTATGTGTATTACTCCGTTCCTCTCATCCCATTACACTTACACACAGTTACACACAAACACACACCGTTAATAGGCTATTTTGGACTGATAGCACTGTATCGATCTGTTGGTGTTTTAAGTCAGCAAAAGGTTTGAAAGCTGTTCAGGGCAAAAGAGCTTCGTCTGGTTTCTGGAGATCAAACAAACGCAGCGTTTCATTCCAAAAGAGAAGTGAGACAGAAAAACCGACCACTGAAGCAACAAGGCTCCATGAGTTATTGCAATTCCCTCGTGTAAAAGCCATCTCTCTACCTGGGAAATGTAGGGGAAATAATTCCTGGTCAGCAGTGTCCTTTTCTAAAGCTAGTTTTTAAAGCTTTATTTACAGATCTTCTATCCCAGGTAGAACATGATCCTTTTAAAATATATTGGTTAAGAAATTCATATTACAGTTCATAATTACAAGGACAAAATCTAAATCAGAAGGACTGTATAAAGAACGTAATGTATTTAATTTCTCTTTTTAGCAGCTCTGCTAACAATGACAATATTAGCATGCTGGTGTTTAATAAGATTAAGTGGGAAATACTCTATTCTAAAAGTCCCAATATATTTTGGCATTAGTCTTCAACAGACAAACTGGTGAAGACAAGCAAACCATAAAACAATAAATATGAAACTTTTATTTTGTGTTGATTTTAAGTCTATACATCATTTTCAACATACTAACTGTAGAGAGGCTGCGTAGTCATTGATAGTTTGGCAGGTGGCTACACCCCCACCCACAGGTGCCCATATGGCCTCTATGCATCTGTGTGGAGTAATCAGCCAAAAGAAAAGGAACACTATTGACTCATCTATGTCACGTGTGGCTGTAAAAAGGACAGGAGCTGTAGACCTGCCAGCGCGTCCACGGGGAAATGACCGGGTACAATAGCTGATGTAATGTCTTAATAAAGCACTGTGTTTGTGCTCAGCTAGGACAGTTAGCGCTGATTGTTAGCACATCGTGTCTCACTCTGTCAATCTGTGTCTCTAGGTAAGGACATAATCATAGTACATCATGTAATCATCTAATTGGTTGGCTCAAACTTTGTTGATGTGTTTATTCTGAAATATGAAAATGTGTTCATTAAATGTGAAGATGGTAATGTAGAGGTAACCGGATTTCCCCACGAGTTTAGAAAAAAATGAGCAAAGTCAGTTATTTCAGCATAATTTATGCAAATGTTAAGAAGGGAAAGACGTGACAGGATGAACCTACTGTAATGCTGTCTCTGAGCTGCAGTGAACACTACATCACATTACATTTTATCCAAAGTGATTTACATACATTCAATACTGGGACAATCCCCACAGGAGCAGTTTTGGCTGAAGACTCTTGCCCACAATGACATGCTGACTGCAGTGGGACCGGAACCTGCTCTCCGCTGATCCGAAGATCAGCACCCTATCCCACTGTGCCACAGCCTTCTTCTTAATGAACATGTTTCATTAAGAAGAACCACTTTGACAAACTGCCTGTTTAACCTTTTAAATAGGTAAACCACAATCTGCCAAGTCTGAAGTTCTTCTATAAGTCTCCTAACTGGATGATTCAAGGAAGTGTCAAGAAAATGTTTAAACTTATGGATAAGAATGATTCTTTGAATGAGACAAGACAAAGCTCCCTGGAATGAATGGCGCTCAAATAAACATCAATTGTATGTAATAATATATTAGGTAAATATGTCCCTTATACATCGAGTGTGATCTTTATGATTTATGTGAACTTGATGGGACTGACATGGTTCCCCCTGATGGTTCCCTCCCTGGGGTCAAACTGTGAGTGTTCGCTAATGTAACTGTACTCACGTTTCCGGTGAGATCTTCATCTGTCCGTCGACCATCAGGCACAGCGAGCTGGAGAGGATAATCCACAGCAGCATTATCAACCTCCCTCTGCGCGGCCCACTTCGCTCCGATTTACTAGCATTCCCGGAGCTTCCCCAGCTCCAGCGTTTCATCCCTGCAGCTGCCGCAATCTGCATCAGCCCAGCAATTGTTGCACGCTGGCTCCAGAGAGAGAAGGATTAAATAAGGAGAGCGCAAAGTGATGTTAGAAATGCTCAGGACACAAGATGGAAGCTGTGTGGTCCTGGGTAGGGAACGTTAAATGGGATTATTGAACTTTTTCTGTTGAAAAAACTACTATGAGAGCAAATCAAAAGAATGAAGTTGCAGGGTGTTAAAGCAAAAGTGTGCTGAAAGAAGCTAACCTTAAATTTAGTCACCTCAAAATTGGGTTTCTTTCTGTACCACAGGACAAAAATGTACATCTAACTAATCAAATTATAGGCAAAAAGAACAATTGTTTGTTAACTTGCCTGGCAAAACAAGCATTGCAAAAATGGGAACATCCAATCCAAAGATTTCCTAAAGACTAGCCGAGGGAATCACATATGACACCCAGACAAAGCATGTCGTCCTTAAAGCTGTCCCAGACTTACGACTTGTTGTGGATTCTAAGATTGATTCTGAGAAGCCACAGTCTTTGAGCAGGGGAACTTAAGAGCTGCTTTTCCTGTTAGCCAAAAGATTGAAACAATCCCATTTGCTGTCTGGAAACACAGGATGCTAATTTAAAAGAAAAACAAGCTGCAGCCCAAAAGTGGGTTAGAGGAAGATTACTACAGTTTCTGAAATCATAATAGACAGAATATGTGATTACTCACTCTGTCATATGGTCAAAGCATTAAAACCATTTCCCTTGAGACATGTGGAAAGTTCAAATACGACTGATGAGTAATGAAAAGAGTCTGATTGAGGATTTGATGTCAGCTCAGCTGGACACCCTGGCACACAACACAGTCTGGAAAGCTCTTGTCTCCAGTGTCAAAGGTCACTTCTGCGCTCCAGGAGTCACAACGGATCCTCGCCATGTTCCTACACCTCCCTCTCCACACCCCTTAATCCTATTTCTGCTGCTCCCATTATTCTCTTCCGTCCTCCATGCTCGCCCCTCTCTGGGATCTACAGGATGCCGGGGGAAAAAAGGGGAGAGTGATGGGGACGTCCCGGTAAGCTTCCCTCAAGTTCAGTTAGCGAGGTATTCCCAAGCAGGACACACACATATATTCCCAAAAGAGTTTTCTTCTGCTGTCCTTTTTTTATTATTCCATTCTGCTGAGCTCCTGGTGGATCCCAAACCATGCAGCACTGGGACACGCATATGTTGATGGTTGAATGATGGATAGTAGGACTTCCTCTCCCTCCAGTGTATCTCTTCCTGCTCTCCGGGACCAGTTTATACCATAATCCAGGCAGGATTAAACCCCTCCTCCCTCCATCCCTCCTTTTCCTCTATCCATCCCTATCGCTCTCTCTCTCTCTCTCTCTCTCTCACACACACACACACACACACACACACACACACACACACACACACACACACACACACACACACACACACACACACACACACACACACACACACACACACACACACACACACTATCTCTCTCCTTCATTTTTTCTCTCTTCAATCTTTGACCTATTGTCTTTCCCTCTTACTGCTTCTCTTTCTAGTTGAGTTCCTCTCTTTCCCTCTTAATCTTTCACATCCTCTCTCACCTGCTTTTCCAACCTCCTTCGCTCGGTTTCTCTATGCATTTCTGCTGTATGTGTTTTACTAAGAAAGCAAATGGATAAAAGGAAATGTGTTAGTGACATGATTTAACTGAAGTCATCTAACATGGCGAGAAGGGGAAGAAAGAAAGAAGAAGCAACGAGGGGGTGAAAGAAGCAAAAAGAAGAGATGGCAAATGGGAGAATGTCAGAAACAAAAAATTAAAAAAGATCATAGAGGAGGAAGGAGAAAAGACTCCTGGTAGGACGGTTGAACTGTAGTATCTAGGATTGGTGGAGGAAGAGTGTCTTGACTGAAACCAATGTTATAATATAAACACACTGAGACACCTAGTGGACTCTCACTGCCACACACACCGAGTGCTGCAGCCTTGATGTCATCCTCTAAAAGTGTCCCACATTGCAAAACCAACAATCAATAAGTTCCTATAGGTATAAAATCTAGATATATCTCACATTCATCATAAAATATATTTCAATGACCTCTTGTTTAAATATTCTGTGAATACTCTGTATAATGGCATACATGCCACTTGGTGCTGCTCCTTTGTCAGAGTGAAATCTGAGAAATTATTATTTTGTTGTGAAATCTGCCTTTATGACGGTAACCATGCTCAGTGGACTGCACACAGCTACAGAAAAAATTAAGAGACCACTCCAAATTTGTCTCTACATGTATGGCAACCATTTCAGTGTTTGTTGAATTCCAACAGAGATGTTGTCAGTAGTTTATGAATACAATGACATCTTTCCATTTGCTCATGTTAACAGCTGAGTATGAATTGATCAAATAGTAATCCTGTGTGTACTGCTTACTCTAAAACTGCACAATAGATAACCCAAAGAACGTTTCAACTTTGTAAGAGCTACAGCAGAGAGAGGACAACTACCGCCTGTCTGCTGCTGGGTCCATTAAGCTACATTTAACTAAACACCAGAGACACACAGTCAGACAGACAGACAGACAGACAGACAGACAGATAGACAGACAGACACACATACACACACACACACACACACACACACACACACACACACACACACACACACACACACACACACACACACACACACACACACACACACACACACACACACACACACACAATGTCAGGTTAATACAGCTTACGTGCACTGACACAACAAGCTAACATGCCTTTGCATATTATGAGCACACAAAGTAAAACATCTGCTCATGCTGTTCTGAAAATGAACACAATCAGACACACACACACACACACACACACACACACACACACACACACACACACACACACACACACACACACGCAGAGAGAACAGATTAATAGCATGAACTCTTCAGAGACTGAGTGTCTCTCACACACACACACACACACACACACACACACACACACACACACACACACACACACACACACACACACACACACACACACACACACACACACACACACACACACACACACACACACACAGATATGCATGCACACATTGCATATGGATAACCATATAGCAGTGTGTAACAGCTGTGGGACTCCTCCCCCCCACTGACCCAGATCAGTGATGATAGGGATGATTCCCCCCCTCCTTCCCTCTCCCAGCAAAAGAAACTCTTAATTTTTCTATCAGCATTATGAGGAGTTGTATAACAAACTTCATATACATTTCAGCAAAACATCATTTTAAAAATCCTTTGCAATGTGCTGACCACTTGAAGCCGGCTTTAAACGTTTATTTGTTTGTATTTATCAGTGGATACCATCCCAGCCAGAACACATCATTTAACATAACAAAACAGTTTTGTAGGAAGTCTCTCTAAAACCAGCCAGAACCGTTTAATCTGTAAATTATTGACAAAATCAAAATGAGGATGTAGAAGAAAACACTTATTTGTTTATTCAAATGTATTTTTCTTTATTCATCTATTCAGTTCGGCCACTGATTTCTTAATCCTTCTCTTCCAGGATTATTCCTTTTACTGGAGATTTACTTTTAGTGTACTTTCCCAATTAATACATTTTTAGGTGCAATATTTGGGAACCTTTTGGTTTTTATTTTATTTTATTTTAATACATTTATCTTACTTTTCTCTTTTTTAGCACATAAATATCTATATATGAATGCATTAAACTATAATCAGCTAAATACCATCAAGCACCACTGTAGTGTTAAAGAATATAGAAAGCTGTATCACTCACCGGGCCCCTGCAGAACGTGTCTTGTCCGAGAGAACGAGAGTGAAAAGAAGAGTCTGAACTTAGCGCAACTCTTTGGTGATTGCACAAAGATTAAAAGCTATTAAAAAACCATACACCCCCCCAAAAAGTACAATAAAAGTATAACTCTATGAATAGCTTTTCGTCAGATTCAACGACTTTGAAACTTTAAAAGTGAAACCAGTCAATGCAGATACATCCTACATCCGAGGATATGGTGGCAGAAAAAGTGGTTCGGACTCCCTGTACAGTCTGAAGACCCTGCCTTTCAGGGCACACACACACACACACACACACACACACACACACACACACACACACACACACACACACACACACACACACACACACACACACACACACACACACACACACACACACACACACACACACACACACACACACACAAGTCATTGATTAGACTAAGCCAGGCTAATAGTCAGCCCTTACTTTCAGCCCCATCAGCTAAACTAATGCTCTAGAACCTCCTAGACTAGAATGTCTGTGTGTGTGTGTGTGTGTGTGTGTGTGTGTCTGTGTGTGTGTGTGTGTGTGTGTGTGTGTGTGTGTGTGTGTAATCCTGAATAGACAAGAACATTTAAATATCCTAACAATATTATAAACCTGCTATGACATTGATTCAGTACTCCTAAATCCTATATTTCTCAGCTTTTCGGTATGTATGAATTGTTCCTGTTTTTGGGTATGATATGAATTACCATGTTGATTGGGGAGAGGAAGGAGGAAGGAAGGGAGGTAGCAAAATTTCCCCGCAGCACTTCATATCAGCTGTTATAGGATTAGGGAGTATCCTAAACTTGTCATTGTATTGTTTTTATTATACACACTCTGTTTACCCAAAGAACAGAACTCCTAGTCATTTTGGCAAATGGTTTTCCATGACTTTATTTTCATGGCTACAATTCTGTGACCTCTTGGGTCACACATGGACTAGTCCTGATAATGTGGAAATGAGTGTATGTTTTGTACATGCAGTGTGTGTTTCAGATTTGGCTGCAGTATCTTTTAGGCCAGGATATACCAATGTTCAAATGCTGTGACTTTTCCAGGTTCTTAATGTCCTGTGGAGACAAACTGTATGTATGTCATGGGGAAACAGTGATTGACAGGTCATTATCCCCATTGTCAAGAGAGTCCATTATCACTATAGGAGACCAGCTGATGTCTTCATCTAAGGGAACCGTTTCTACTAATCAGTCAATAATGCCATCAATAAAACAGGCAGTTTCTATGCGTGTTGCACTGGGAATAAAACCAAGTAGATGTGTAGTGTGAATCAATGAAAAAGTGTTGATTTGTTTGCGTTGTATTTGAAATGTCCACGTTTGTTAGAGCAGTTTAAACTCAAAAGCTGAAGTTTAAGTAAATTACACATAAACAATCTCCACAATGGGTCCAGGGCAAAGAGTGGCTGCTTCATCTGCTAACAAAGATCATTTTATTTGATCAAAAGCTCCGGAGTAACTACAGAATGGACCTATTTATTCCTGGTACACAAGACAACACCCCTGTTCCGTCAAATTAACAGCATTGTGTCAGCAAATCTGCTTTATTAGCTTGTACTGTGTGCTCAGTTAAGCGCGACAAACCATGCGGCGATTATAATATTGGAAGAAACTGAAGTGGTACAGAGCCGTTTAGAGTTAATTGGGCAAGGTCCCTGAATACTGCTGGCTGTGAGGAAAACGGTTGATTAATCACTGTAGACATTATGTCACACTATTGATCGTGGCTAAACAAAGCAATGATGTGACATTCGAGCAATAATGAGCGTACCTTTACCCTGATTAGTGTTACTTGAGGCCGGATCAATCTGGAATAATAATCATAATAGCAGTCAGCCATGCAGATCCAATGAGACAACAAAAAAAGACAACAACAGAGGCAGTTTGAAAACATTTAATATCCAATTGAAATATATTCCAGTTAAAGTAAGACCAAAATAAGTACAACTTTTATAAAAATGTTTCCATTGAATTTCTAATGCCTCAGGTTTGTTTAATGACATGTTTAACAAAGTAAAATATGGAGGACATCTTTAGAAGAATTGACAAATAACTGTAGACATGTTGTATAAGACTTCATTTGCATTTCTTTTATGCGAGCTGTACATTTATTTGTAATTTACCATGCTGGTTTTTTTCTCTATTAGATCGATACCCTCTGCTAGAGTACAAAAATAGGAAAAATATATTTAGTGGGTTTTTTTCTGAAATGTATTTGTTTGGGCTGCTGTTGTCCGCTCTGTGAGCTGCTGTGAAGCCTGTACTAGATGATGCTGAGTGGGAAACATGTTCGGCTGGTTGACACTAAGTGTATAACAGGCGTGGAAGAGCATTTTCTACTATAGCTGCTTTGAACAGGCCGGTGAACTCCAAACAGTTATGCATTATACATTCTTTGCTGATTATTATTGCTTTAAATCTCCAGCTTCCAATCATTTGTTAAACTTAAAGTGTTTGCTCCAAAAAGTTGTATTATTCCTGAAGATGATTTCTCTAAACTGTTTTGTTCGGCAGCCAAAATGCTCAGGAACTGTGGCATAAATGAAAAATGTAACGTTTGGGACGCATCAGTAAATGGTGTCAATAGACTGTGATGATGAAATCCCACAAATCAAACTGAAATATTATCTAATCTCTAAAACCGTCCAATCACATAATTGACAATCACTAAGAAAAACACAGGTTCAGCTTTAAACTAGTTCTCTGTGAGGTAGCGCTGGTTAATAATTCTCCAATCTTTCCTTTTAGCATCAACTTTGAGGGATGCCGTCATTTTAAATTCTTCCTTGGCATAATAAAAATATTATTCTTGTAACTAAAATACAAATGCATATATGTATCAGACTCCTGAAAAAAGAGGAACAAATCTAAATGACAATGTATTATTTAATCATTTTAAAAGAATTTGGATTGTAAAATATATTCCTTAAAATTCCTTTAGAAATCAAACTAGTAAGACATAACTTTAAAAAAGTGTAAATTAAATGCCAACACATTTTTTATAACATTTAGACATTAAATGAACAGAAATGCTAATCATGTTTAACCGGTTTAGGTGAAGTCAGGTTGAGATTTCCTTCAGCACTAGTTCTTAGACCAGGAGGCTGGCTGCTGTTAGGAGCCTCTGATGGAGTAAAGTCTTCCCAATTTAAAACAAACAATTACAATAAAACTGTCATTTTGATACACTTAGTCAAAAAAATAGTGCAGGGAACTACTTAACGCAACCACATTGCTAAAACAGGCTGCAGCATACTTTGTCTTCACTGAGGGAGCTGGCTACTGCTGTGACTTATTTACGCTAAAATTCCTCAGACTGAGAATGTCATTTTTCTCAGGTTCTTTTGATATGTTAACCAACTCGTTTATAATTTTTGATAACTGCTGACTGACTTAACTAATTGACTGGCTGTTACAATGCAGAGGAGATACAGAGAGTGTGTTTGGGATTGAAGGAGGAAGTGGTACATCCATATACGGTGTGAGCCTCACTGCTCTGGACAGAGTGTGTGTCTAGACAGAGGGTGTGAAGAGTCATCAGTACTTGCTGCTGGAGTCATTAACAAAGCGGCTGATATAGGCTTCATAGATGGAGTCCACGAACGAGCCGTCAGTCTGAAACACACAAGGCAGGGTCATCGTACTGTGCATGTGTGTGTATGTTTATTTGCACATATACTGGACCATGGACCTGTAAAGTGCCACTCAGTGTCAGACACTCTCAGTAATATTTTACCTGGATTAGATGCAGCATTGTGGTTTGAAGCTGGCTCCTGGACAGAACTATGCCCTCCTGCTGCAGAGGGGGTCTGGAGACAGTTGAAGGGGCCGGGGAGTTCTCCTGGGGCCCCACCGACAACCCTCCACCAGACTTTGCCTGAGTGAACACACTGGGCGAGAGGAGCATGTTGGGGGCCACAGTGGCTGGAATCCTCTGGGGGGAGATAACCTGGATAAACAGGGACAGTTATTATAACTCCTGAATAGTAGATACTATTAAGTAAGGGATAGCTGAGAGCTGTTCGGGCTCCCTGATCAGCCTGTCGGGTGTTCTTTTCCCCATAATGACCACCTCCCTGCACATTATCCCGCTTATTACACGGCCAGATACTAAACAAACTAACCACTCCACTCCCAATATTAATGGAAATTATTTTATTGACTCAAAAATGATCGTTTTTCTTCAGATAAAAAAACCCCCTCTGTTCCACGGTGCTGGACTGTGACAACAACTTTACGGCAGCACTGATGGAGGTTTTCTGTAACTGTTCAAGTCTGTTCACAGTTTCGGATCCACTAACAAGTCCTTAAACTCTGCAGAGCCCAGACCGTGTTCCTGTTAGTGTTTACTTCCTGTCTGTGTTCTTCTGGTGATTTATCTGACGTCCAGCGCTCAGTATTTTAACCTCTTTTCCTTTCTCTTTCTTGAGCCTCCTTAGCAACGGTCAATAAGTCCTTGACAGCGGTCTGTACTACTGGAGTAACAACGTGTAACATGTTTTGAATTGACCAATCAGAATCGAGTATTCAACTAAGCCATGTAGTAAAATACATTAATGCACATCATGTGAACTATATATTGTTTTAAATATATTTGTATTTTTTTGAAGGTTTTTTGGGGCAATGAGTGCGTTGAATCAAGTGACAGCTATGAACGGGGCAGAGTTATCTATTTGATCTTCTCTGACAACTTAATTTCAGCAGTTCCTTGTATGTGGAAAGGTACCTGGCAATAAACTGGATTCTGACAGTACACTTTTTAAGCTAGTGGTAAACAAGTAAAGGACAACCGCCAACACATCTCTCAGTACCTGAAACTGCAGCGCAGCCTTTTGACCCGCAGTGGCTGGGGCCTGGTTTGGGCCTACAACGGAGCCTACTCCTTGACCTTGACTGGGCCCCAGGAATCGAGGAGCAAGTCCTGGGGAAGGTCGAGGGGGATCATGGGTAGCCAGGCTCTGCTCCTGCTGGACCAGCTGCAGCTTCTGCAGGAGCTCATGAGGAGACACCACTCCTGGCATCTGGGAAGACAAACCTGACAGGAGAGAGCATGAGGGGGGATAGAAATCATTTAAAGGCTCACACAGATACAACTGGCATCTTGGAAGAGGCATTTAAATAGAGAAACACAAGCTTGAAAGTAACTGTTTATTATTCTAAGGAAGGATATACCTTGTAAAGGATGAAGGACTTGGTCATTGGATACCTGAGATGGCAGCAAACCTGGTAGAAAAAAATATCTTTGTAAATAAGTGACTATTCACTGTATTATCTTATTATTTTTCAGGGTTTCCCACACATAGACTTTACTTGGGTGGGCCGCCCAGGTATATTAATGGCCGCCCAAGTATATTTCGCGACCCATTTATTTTTTTAATCCGTCCGCAAGCACGACGCCATCCGCGATCGATTAACTAGTGGACAATGATCTCCTCACTCTATGCCTCCTGTACCTGTTCGCTCTGCTATCGTGTGAAGGGTCTGCTAACAAGCGACAAAACAGAAAGACGCCCCCCCATTGCACCCCCCCCAAGTCTATTTCAGATCTGTGGGAAAAACTGTTATTATATATCATTTCACTCTTGAATTTAAAATAAAGTGGTTGTGGTACATCTATTCATTACAATGTCAGAATGCTGACTTTATGTTGGATAAAAGCTGTCCCACCTGCTGCCTGTACAGCTGAAGCTGCCTGGCTGCTGTGCTGAGCCTCTGCTGGAGGTTTGGAAAGGCTGTAGAACAGCTGCTGGCTTTGCTGTGCTTGAAGGTGGGAACATGACACGGGACCCCCCATCCCAGGCTGAGGTGGGAGATGGGGGATCTGCTGCAAAGGAGAAAGGGAGGATGGGAGAGGCTGCTGGGTTTGGAAAAGTCTCTTGATGGGGTCCACTTGAAGCAGCTGCTGCTGGTGCTGCTGCTGGTGGAGCTGCTGCTGGTGGTGCTGCTGCTGCTGCTGCTGCTGGTGCTGGTGCTGTTGTTGCTGCTGGTGCTGCTGGTGCTGTTGTTGCTGCTGCTGGTGCTGCTGGTGCTGTTGTTGCTGCTGGTGCTGTTGCTGCTGGTGCTGCTGCTGGTGATGGAGGTGGTGCTGCTGGTGAAGATGATGGTACATGTGGTGATGGTGGTGGTGGTGCTCCAGCGGCACCCCGTTGTCACACAGCCTGTTCTCGGGAGACTCTGAGAGGGTTTGAAGCACCCCCCCCACCACCACCCCGACTCCTCTCGGTCCCTGCATCAGTTTCTGGATGGCGGGGCAGTGCTGCTGCTGCTGCTGCTGATGGGCGGCGGTGGGGCTCGACAATAATCCCACAACATTTCCCCCGTGTTCTTGAACCGTCTGTCCTCCAATCACAGCCTTGAGCGCTCCCTCTGAACACGCAACCATGGCGATGTTCCCTCCCTGGTTGGGCACACTTTTGTTCACTGAATCGTATTTCAGCGATCGGGCTACAGGTGGACGACTGAACTTTCCTGTCGAGGGCCCTGTCCCGGGCGAGGCCAGAGGAGAGACTGGCTCAGGTTTGGGTGAGTGTTGCTTCTGAGAGCCAAATAGAGTGGCCAGAGAGAGAGGCTTGGGTGCAGCACTGTCACTGTCCTGGATGAGACCAACAGGGAAGGAGAACAGTGACCATGAGAGCTAAGAACTGTGAGGGAACAAACTCTGAGTATTAATATTAGAATTTTTTGGGTCAACCAGTTCCTTTTTTGAGTGACAGCTGTAAAGGGAAGAGACTTATGGGATGACACATGGCCCTGGGCAGGATTCCAACCCAGGTCCTCGACTTGGGGACCAAGCCCCAGTACACGGGCCGTCAGCTCTACTAATTGAGCGATACGACGGCACAAGTATTTTTAACAATAAAAGACATTGTTACAGAGTTGTAATCCTGTTATAAATTGAGTGTGTCCCGTTTTAACTTAGACTGTACGTCACAAATGTTATTACTGAAGCAGCATTTCCACTAGATGGGACAGCTCAGCTCTACTCAACTCGTTTGAAATGTTTTCCGGGTACTTTTTTTGTGTGAAACCTCTGGTATCCAAGTGAGCTGAGCCAACAAAAGAAGCTGGGTAGCAATGGTGATTAAAGCACTGCAGACCACTGATTGGTCAGAGCAAATGACCAACACTGTAAAATGATACATCTTGCAAATTCAATCTTTTTTCATTACAAAGCCAGCATATATATCGGCTGCAGTTTACATTTTTTCACTTAAGATGATGTCATGTTTCATTGAGTGTCACTCAAAGCACAAAGTGAATCGAGCCGCGTCATGCAGTGGACATTATAAAAAGGCATAATCCAGGAAAAGAAGATGGACTGAATGCAACCCTGGGATAAAGCATGGAGCCACTGTGGGTGTTTACCTGAGGGTTCGGTTTAACAGGTATGGGTTTGATCAGGTTGGGGTTTCCATAAATAACATTGCTGCCACCAATCTCCTTTGGCTCTGACGTAGACTGCATGCAAAGAGATACGGAGTAAAAAAAAAGATATGTACTATCTGTACTGGTAGGAGGAAATGCAAAATTAAAAACATGTAAAATGTGTAGATTTAGTCCAAACTAAAGTATTTCACGCCAAAATATGTATCTGTAATGTCCTGTGTGCATACAAGTCTTTAGTTTTAGTACCTTGTCATACTCTGTGCGTGCTTTGGTCAACATCTGGATGATGTCCACTGACTTTGCTTCACTTCCTCCCACTCTTACTTCTCCTCCAACTACTCCTCCAAGAACTCCTCCTAGTAATCCTCCTAGTACCCCTCCTCCAATTACCCCTCCTCTTCCGCCTGGGGACAACCATCCACCCTGAGACTGGGCCAGGGTCTGCTCCTGCTGGGTCAGACTACACACACACACACACACCATGTGAGAATACATACAGATCCATAAAAAGAAGCAGTAAAGAGAGCACTAAAGATAAGTGTTTCACTTTTACAACTAATCTGTTTCAAGCCAAGGTAAAAGAAACATTGTCTCACTCTGGGAGTCAAGCTCATGCAAACATAATGCGAGTGTCATTTGTTTGCTCTTAGGCGCAGACATAGATCCATTAATAAACTAATGTAGTCTCTATGGTGCAGACTAAGATATAAAACAAACTCTCAGCCCAGGCGGCTGACGGTAAATATCGCACTAGTCCTTGTTTAGCAGACTAAATCCTATTTTCAATATGTCTTCCTTAACTGCTGTATACATTGATTTATGGTTGTACAAGCACTTACATCTTCATCCTCTGAGCAATGCGTTGACAGTCCTCCTTATCGTAGAACCAAATGCCATGGATAACCACTGGGGGGAGGGAAGAGAAGGACAGAGAGGGGCAGAGAGGAAGAGAAGTCAACTCTTGAACATAAACAAACAATAACCAAAATGTAATCAAAGTTCCCAGTCTGGACAAAATGCCCCAGTTGAGGCTACAAATTTAGATGTCATTTGAAATGCAGCAGCCAGTAAGGTCAGCAGTGAGCAAAGTGAGGTTTCAGACCCGCAATAAAAGCACGACTGAATATAGGTAAGAGCATGCTGTCGTACAAATCCGCTGCAATGACATCAACACAGGCCTGACAGACATGTAAACGGTGTATTAATAGCCCTGCTGGGTTTAGACCCAGGGTTTAAAATCAGTCATTTCCCGATGGGGACAGAAGCCAACAGTGCCATAACACAGTGAAACATGGGCCCCCGGAGACTCCTTAACAACATAAACATGATCAACAGGGGATGACAAAAGCAAACACTGAAAGCAATTGGCAAAGGATTAAATAGCAGCGAGTAAGGACGATGCATACAATACACAGGGACCCATTTTACTATTTCATTTCCACGACTGCTGAATGCATACTGTAAGAGGTAGGGTTGTTGCGTAATAACTCAATCCATCAGTGAGTGAGAGACTACGATTTTGCCAACAAAATTTAGAAAATAAAGAAACCTCCAGATACAAAAGGTATACCTTTGTTCATTTATACACTTAAGGAAGTTTGTAGAACCCGCATTCTTTTACCGAAACACAACTCTTTTGGGTACCTTACTTTTAAAAAGGTGTAAAAACTTGTTTGTTTTCCCTTTCCTTTTTTTATTCCTGAATATATCAAATACAGACTACAGTTGGCAAAAAATATTAAATCATGAACTGTCCAATAAATAAAAATAGTTGAAAAGACTAATATATTAAATATTAAATGTCTCTGTTTAGTACTTAAGAGCAATAGTGTCCCAAATACATTTCAGTCTATACCCAAAGTGTTGAGGTATGATACCCAGGCCTTATTAAAACAGCAGGACATTACATCACACCTCAACACATTTACTTAAGAAAAGATAAGGCCAAACCTAACAAGGGCAGGAGAACAGAGTGGGCTCTACTGTGGAAGTGGACAGAGTTACCACCACAGTCCTATCAAACAAACACACACACACACACACACACACACACACACATTCCCATACACAAAAATACATACACTTGGCTACAAATGAGGGTGGGTAAGCCACTGAGGTCAGTATGAAGAGAGGCAGAGAGAGATACACACACACACACAGTTCAGTTGAGCCTGGGAAAATCAGCCCAGTACCAAATAAGTAACTGCAGTGGGAGCCTGTCTGCTGGAGCCAGAGCTGCTTAGTGCTCACTGGGGATGAGACTGTTTGACAGAAACAGAGCGGCACGCGGTTGAAGTCAGAGGGCTGGAAAATTGAGAACAATTTAGCGAGACGGATGTAAAATAGAAAGAAGTGAGGTGTGTTGGAAACAAGATAATCATCGAGTCCATCGAGACAGAAATATCTAGTTCTGGGAGCACTTCAGCTGTCAGGAAACAGAGACTAAGTTTGGTCAATGAAGGAAATAAGTTAAATAGAATTGAGTTAATGGACAAGAACCTGTAACGATACAGATACAAGACGAAAGGGACGCCCTGCCTCACCCCAACCAAAAGACAAAGATTTTAAAGCAAGAAGAGGACGTTATAATTGTTCGATTGGGGACATTATTACACTTGTTTTCAGCTGCACTGACTTGCCATAAGTCTAAACCTCAACAAAATAGAACTCCCCTCAGAGTGACACATAGTCAGAGAGGGACAGAGAGGGAGTGGGAGGAGTACAACGAGTAGCACCAACAAAAAAAAGTGGCTGTGATTACACTTTCAAAAAAAAGAGGAAAAGGGTTCTAGTGAGCAACACTGGAGACTGACAGAGAGGAGGAAAGGCAGAGGGACATCTGCAAGGAATAAGTGAAGGACAGATTCTGACAGAGTGCAGTGGACAGCAAGATGGGCCGAAGGATGAACAAAGACTTTAAGAAAACTAACTGAGGAATGTTCATTCTGAAGATGACAGCATTTCATTTTGGACAAGGAGCATCCGGAACATCTGCAACCTGCACTCCACTGATGTCTGTGTGACCCTGGACCTTTCAGACCCTCTGAGACTACAACAAACCAGCCAGAGCACGTGTGATGTCTGCTGTAGATCTACAGTGACTCTTTGACGGGACTCCAGTGGGACTTGAATGCGCACAATTACTTTAGTATGACTTTACTTGAGATTTTTTTTAGGTTGGTAAGCAGCACATTAACCTGTCATGTTCTGTCGTAATGACTCTGATGGGACTTCCAAAGAAGACCTTTTCAGTTAAATCTGGTTTATATGGCTTGCGCAGCAACATCACATTTTCCCAGAGGTTTTAATGCGCTTTGACTATACAGTCATTGTGTTTGGCTGTAATCCAAACTGCACTCCTGGGACTACTCACGGAATACTTTTGTTTTGTTTAGCTTTAGTGTAGTTAGACATGAACACAGGTTTGTTAGCATCTGTGTGGTCCTAAATGGATTAGCTTTTTCTGCAGTTTGTGATCAGTTTTGTGGGGAGAGCTCTGCACATCAGTCACGAGAAACACTATTGATATTCTTTCACACTATATTTAGTTTACTGGAGGTTTGTCACGGGGAAGGTGCTCTTACTGAAACACACATCCATGATTGGAACTGGTGTTGTCCGAGAAGAATCATAACTTCCTTTGTTTGTAGGAATGGAATTCATGGCATTGGATAAGATAAATATTGAGATTTACAGCTACTGAAACTTATTCAAGACATTGTTACAGCTTCCTCTTGGCGGCATAACCCCACGTACATTTAGATCGAAGGAGTCATTGCTACAACAAGTGGGACAGCTGTATGAGCACTGCCTGACCTGGACCTTTGCTTCTGGAGAGGACAAATCTCCTCAGAGGGAGGGTCACATCACTTCCACTGAAATTTTCGACTGATAAGATATTACTGGAGCTGCAATCTCAAGAATAATCAAGAGAGGCTCAAAGAGGCCATTACGACCAGACCGTGAGGTTCCTGAGAGACTAGAAGAAGAACCATGCTGAGGGGCCTGTTTCAGAGGAAACCCAAACATGAGAGACTGGAGGAGGAACCTGAGGTCAGATTTAAAGGCTTGATGGTGACAGAGACAGACCTTGGATATACATACGTCCGACCTGGAGGTAAGACTGTCCACACACCCAAGAGACATGATCAGTGCTAATGTTAGCCACATCAGTGTTAACTGTAACTGGAGATAAAACAATAAATGAGGTCTTTAAGTAACAATGATGTACATGATCCATCAATCTTCTGATTAAATCATTTTCTAGAAATTGTATAAAAATAATGTAAGTGGAAATCACACTTTTTCAAAGGTCATAATCGACTCATTTTGTTTGACTAACAGTCCACAACACAGAGAATTTACTTTACTGCCCAAAAAGAAAAGCAACAACATTTCACTTTAGAGAAGATGACAAGTCATCTTCATTTTATCAGAATAGTGAAAAGGCGTGCAATAACACAATTGCAGGAGCTGTAATATTTGTTAATTTAGTCAAAATACCTACATACTTAAAAATAGTGATTACTGAATATTGATTATATACTACTATAGCTGCCTTTTCATTGATAATTAGATATTTCAAAAATAAATTTCAGCTCTTCACTAAATTAACAGAATTGAACACCTTTGGGCCCTACAAAATAAACCATCCTTGGCTTTGATTTAAGTTCCTTATTACAAAGCCTGGATGAATGTGTCAATGATGTCCTGCACCAAAACTATGATTCAAACTGTGAATAGTGTAACCTCAACTTTTAGAAGCATGTTGTCAGATAATGGAGACACTGAAACATGTAGGTGTCTTTACAAGGAATGTAAAACGCCTGTGTGCTGTGTACTAGGATATTGGCCAGAGGAAACAGAACTCTCTACTCTAAAGTTCTCTACTCTAAATCTTGCCCCGTTCTGTGGCATATCTCTGCAGTTTATTTTTAAGCATGGAGTGCCACTTTGTGCCAACTGCCATTCCAGGAAGTAACGGCAGCACTGAGAGCTACATGTTTGTCTAATGATAAGATTCCACGACCCATCGCTCACAGAGGTCACGACACAGCGGGACTGGCAGCATACCCAAAAGCCTGGGGCCTAAATAGATCCGATGTTAGCTAGGGAAAACATATCTTAACTGAGCCGTGATGTGTTCCTGTTTGTACAGAAAAGATTCCTTTACACACAATCATCCCGATAACCCTCACGTCTCTTGGGGCACCTGAGGTGAGCTTATGCTAGCTGACTCAATTTGTTCCCATATCAGCATAGTTAAGAAATGATTAGTTTCGAACAACCCTAGTGAATCACAGCCATTATAGTGATAAAAATCAGTCACAATATAACCATACTGCATCCAACCTTATTTGGGTGCTTTATTATCCGTCTCAGTGTAATTGGCTGGAGCCACTGACCATTAAGTTGGCTATGTACCCACCCCTGCCCATTTTTCATTTTATCAAGAGGAAATAGTCCCCAAAAACTGTGGTTACTGGTTTTAAGAGTTTTTAAATTCCCAGGAAATGTCAGTTAGCTATTCACTATTCATTTATTTCCCATTACTATTGCACTGAATACATGTAGAGGCCTGTTTTATCGCTGTCTTTATTGTGTCCCGAGTGCATTTAACATGGTTTTAAAAAGGTATAAAGAGGTCAACGAGAGAATGTTATGTCATACACATTATTTCACTGAGCCTTCTGGATTATTCATAATGGCTGTGTTGTATACGTAGGACTAATGAAGTAAGGGGATCAAAGCAGGCGTAAGGAATCCACTGGTATATAAACACAGCATTCCACCTGCCTCTTACTGAGCCTGACGGAGAGTGTGAGAGCACAGCAGAGAGGGGGGAGGTCTGTGTGTGTGTGTGTGTGTGTCAGCGGCTCCTGAGTGAGTGTGTGTTTATATTATCAGGGACTGTTGTGCTGTATCTAATCTCTGCTGGCTGGTTTTGTAGTGCTGTCAGGCTCTGTGTGCGAGTGTGAGTGTCTGCCAGATGTAGGTCTCAGAGGGAGACTGGCTGATAGAGCTGGAGTCACCACAATACCTCTGCACCTTATAAGGAACTAACTGTACACTCAAATGAACAGCATGCTACACACACTTTGGTGTGTTTATCCAAAATGATTATCTTATGCAACTTCCTCCCTGTATATAAAAAAACAAATGTGATCACAATGCCACCACGACTTTAAAGATACATAAATATGTTTTTTTTTATTTTAATGTAATGCAACTCTCTTTTTATTTCATGTATTTTCTGGTTAGGCTCTCTCTCTGTCCAGCTTTTGTTTACTCAAATTCCCCATGTGTCATTGTCTCTATCTTTCAATAGGTACTTCTCACTGTGTGTAGTTCTTCAAGTGATTTAGTCTATGTGGATAGTTTTGGTATTAAGTCATCTATGTCTGCCCGGACTGTGACTGTCTGTCCAACACTAATGTAACTGACCCCTGTAAAACCTAACGATTTTTATATTTTTACATTCAGCTTACAGTGAGCTTTAAAGAAAGTCGCTGGGCAAGAAAAAAACTGTCAGCTATGACACACACCAATAAACATTATTCACTGCAAAGAGTAACACTTAAAGGGAATGGTTTATAAAATACACAAAGTGTTTACCCAGATGATGTGTTCAGCAGCTGTTAGTTATAAACTGTGTCAAACAAACAACTACATGTATCCAGGCAGATATCAGAATAGTGTATCTGTGTAACTTACATCGGGCATTGCGGTAAAGCAGGAAGGGGTGCTGCAGCTGGAAGTCCAGGTCTTTGGTGATTGGCTCTGTCAAGTTTTCCATACTGAGTCTGTTCATAATGGTGAAACCATGCCTGGGAGATGCCAGTCTGAAGTACAAAGATACTGGTTAAAATGAATGTAAACGAGTCAACCACAACTTGAAATAAAAGATACTAAAGGTAGGACATAGTCTGCCGTATACACTATGACATATAACACATTATCAGTTGTGTTGTGAAATGTGATATGAATCTAGCTAAAAAAACTCTTATCCTCATGTTTACATGTTAACAATAAGTTAGAATGATGTTTCAATATGTCTGTTAAAGAGCTTAAGATGACTCCCAACAAATATATACAGTATACAAGTGCACTTCAGGTAAAGTATGGTATGGAAAATCTCTATTAACCAGGATGTCAGAGTCCAGCATCACTATCATTACCTTGTGTAGATAAAAAGGGTGCCTTCAACCTCGGTCTTCTCCTAACAAACACAGAAGCAAAAACAAGTGCTCAGTCACTGAAGGAGAACATGTTACATTCTCAAATAAACAAAAGACCAAGCAGCTGAATTTAACATGACAGTTTCCTGTGGCACAATGTGAGAACGACTCCTTTATAACACGACGTGTTTGATGCTCTGTGGGCGGACATCATTAAATATAATATAATGCTAAACTATTCCAGGGAAATAATATAACAAATATATATACGATTATTTATTTGTGGAAATTTCACTTTAGACCCTAAACACCATAAACAGGGTTAAAAAAAGCTATAACTTTAGTTGGTGTAAATCAGTGTCAGTGAGAAAGCGGACGATGACGAAGCTAAGCTAAGTTAGCATATTAACCAAAGTTAAGGCTTACCCACTCATTTGCCCTGTTGTTATAAGTATACAGGGCAACTTGACTGGCCACGTCCACAATGTCATTGATGTACGGGTCTTGTCGCTGCAGAGCAGCCAGACTGATGTCCAGTCCTTTAGCGGTGAGGCAGCTGCTGCCTGCTGAAGTCGCTGTCATTGTTCCCAATGGAGAAGTTAGCTCGATACCTAGCTTCAGCGGCAAACGAGTCACAGAGATCAGATAAAAACTGAACCAACAGCAAAGCAAACAAGGACAATTAAATTGGTGACTGGGCAGCAGATTGTTTAGCAATTTAAGAACTTTACAATAAAAAAGAACAGTTATCGAAGGCTAACTGCCATGAGTGAGTTTCTCAACGGCCATGTTTTGCCAGAGATTGTAAACAACCAGACATGAGTAGCTGCGCATCAGGGCGATTTCAGCCTTACCAATCAACTTGGTAAAGTCGATGGTGGATTACTGTAGCGCCCACTGCAAGGATTTCTAGTAACACTTTCTTCACTTTATGAATTATATTAGGAGAAACATGTCCATGTATCATACGTTAAGGTACCTCACTTTATTTTATTTTTTGTAACGGGATGTTTCGACAGAAGTCTTCTGTATTAGTGCTAAAACAAGTGGTAAATACAAACAAATGTGCTGGGTCCCTTAGTACTGTAAGGACAGAAAGCTATTGTGTTTGATTCTTTTGACTGTATATTCCTCTCACTTCTCCCCATACACGCAAGCAGCGGTTGGTCTTTAATTTTGGTAGATATGCACATATCTGACTGTTTGATAACAGGAACACTGATGCTGGTTGATGTCTCCCAATCCTCAGTAACACTTACTATGAAATGCACTAGGGGGCATCAAAGGGTTGGATAAAACACACACCCCTGCTCTGTTTATTAACTACATTGGTCAGAGATAAGCCCCAAAAAGCTTGTGTGTGAAATATTGTCTGTGTTTCCCCCAAGAGTTTTGTCTCAATGGGAGCGGAAAGCCTATGAAAGAGCAGTAACAGCCAGGCTGCAAAAGTTCTTAATAGAAACAAATACATCATGTTTGTATTTGTACTGAGTTACTGCAGTTGTTTTTTTCTAATGCATTGGTAGTGGTTGATAAAGGAATGGAACTCCTTCATAAGCCCAGTTAAGTCCCTTTTAATCATATTTCAAAGTTTACTATTGTGCTGTTGTCTATAGGCTACATTTTGTTCATGTTCAATAGTTTAATGTTTTAATTGTCTGGGTTATTATATATTTCCCCTTCAACAAAGCTGCTCTCCCTGTGTCTTTTTATTGCTGTAATGTTTTCACATATTTCACCTTGTTCCTAGGTTATATCAGATGCAGTTTTTAAGATACAATTTATTATGCACCACCTCTAGGGTTCAGAAATTAGACTTATCCTTCCGTAAATCTATACCCAAGGACATAAATGTAACTGATACAAGAACAGGACTTTCAGGACTACACATCCTTGAAATCAATATCTGTTGGATCACCTGACAGTAATTCTAATTTGTTGCAAGGGTTCATGAGGGGACACAGCAACCTCTTCAAATGGATATTCTAAAACCCATTCACTGTGTTTTAATTTTAGACCAGATTATCTCTTGTATATTCTCTCAGTCATTTAAACTTACCACTTATGATTATGACAGTAATGGAGTTCTTCTTTTATTGCAAAGTAAACTATTTAGTATTATATTAAATATGCACTCCCACTTCCCTCATCTGTATGGTTATAGTTGTTCTAGTGATCAGATTTATACTGCCATAAAGATGTACAGCAGCTGGTGTGTATTTATCAACAAACACAACAGAGTGTCCTTGAGAAAAAACAATGACCACCCAACTGCTCAGTTAGCTTAAGCAGAACTGCATTAAAAAAAAAACATCTGCTGAAAACCCTTTAAACAACTTCTATTATTAGATTCAAACAAAGCACTTGCAGGTCAGACTGTGGAACGTCTGCCTCCAAATTAACATAAAAGTAGCTGCTGTGACTTTCAGTGGGACTGCTTTACTTTTGCAAGCTTTGTCAGGAAAGTAGTGAACTCTATTTGCAGGTCTATTGTGTTTTAAGGTATATGTTTGCGTTATGTATCTATTTCTTTCTCGGGGTAAATGTTTCAATGATGATGCTAATGAGTTATACATCATCAAGTCAATACTGTCAATAACCACTCAGTAAAGATGGAGTACTTTACTGCAATTGGTGAGAATACATGCTTATTCTGTGTGTGTGCACACAAGCAGGGGGCTTATTGGTAATTCACATATCGGGATATACCTTATAGGTTTACAGAATATATTTTACTCATAATTTCAAGCTACTGTACACAATTATATAGTACACTCTTTTTTATATGTTCAGTATATTACAATGAATTCTGGAATATGACTAAAATTCATTACACTAGTTGAAAGCATAATATTAAGTTGAACTTATATGTTTTATTTACATAATATTATTTCTTTAAACCAACCTAACACAGTTATGTGGAATTCGTTAACATAAAACATTTAATTAAATTCAACTTTTCAGTTTTGCAGTGTAGAGAGTATTCTAATGTATTCTATATATGTCATAATGTATAGCTACTCTGAATTTAGTTTATTTTTAACTGAACATATTTATATAAGCCTATTGGTTCTACATTTTTTTTTATGGTTAATGGACTGTACTTATAAGGTGCTTTATCAGGTCTTTTCAAACCCTCAAAGTGCTTTACATACTCAGTCATTCACCCATTCATACCTCAGTCAAGCAGAGCAGTACCACTTGCTCTAGGGAAGCTAACCCTCACACACTCACACGCTCACCATCGGGAGCAACTCAGGTTTCAGTATCTTGCCCAATGATACATCGAGATGTTGACTGCACAGGCTGGGATCGAACCCACAACCTTCTGACTGACAAAATATATTCTTTCTAGATAAAAAATTATACCTAACAAATCTTTAATTGTAGATTTTCATTACTTGATATTATTCTCAACCAAATTACATAATTGAAAATGCAGAGGGATACTGAACACAGCTGAATAAAGGGGCTCTTTCTGTCATGAGGGGATTTCCCCTTTGATTGACCAGCAGATTGTTGGTTTCCCACATGAGATACCAACATCTGATGGTGTTTGTCTGTCCACAGATTCCCAGAGACCAACTGAGCTTATAGGACTCACACACGCTCACATACATACAAAGGGGGTCGGGAACTACAAATATAGAACAGTCACAAATAGAGTAGATATTCCATGTGCAGGCAGGATTACAGTGGATATTAGTGTGTGTGAGTCTGTGTGTTTGTGTGTCCCCTGGGCACAAGTGTCTGTTCCCACGACCTGCCCTCCATCCGTTCTTCCTCCTCTCAATCCTTCCTCCCATCTATCCTTCCATTCATTGGCCAGTGTAATCAAACGGAGGCTCGTTTGGCAAGAAAGTGAAAGAGAGTTGGACCATCATTATGAAACTCAGAGTAAATCTGTCTCATTGTCATCATAGGGCTGATCAGTCAGACATCTGCATCGTGGAAAGCGAAATGATTTCAACTACTTTACTGAAATACTGTTTTTCTGGCTTGAGTATTCACATTTTCTGCTGCTTATTCTGCTACTCTTCTTCATTTTTGGTGGGAAAACTATACTTTCACTCCTCTTGATATGTCTGTTATAGCTGTAGATGCTGGCTATCAGTGGTTTCCAACCTTTTGGACTTTACACAGCCAAATACATAACAAAAACACTGTCAAGGGTGCCCTTTAGTTTACATATGATTAGATTAGATACAGTTTTTAATCACAAATAGGAAATTGTTTTCTTAGACGAATGTTTTCAAGGTAACCTACTTGTCATGTTTCCATTTATTTGTTCGCAAGTCTACCAACGATTGAATTTTCCATTACAGTATCCAATTTTTCACAAAAAGCAATGATTAGAGAGAAGTCATAAAATTGAATACACATTTCTGTAGCACAAGTTCGTCATTCATTCTTTCTTATCCCATTTTCATCTCACCACCTCTCAGTTTTTTAAAGATTTTAAGTTAAAACAAGCTCCGCCTTGACCAGCTTCAACAGAAAAATCGCTCCTTATGCATCAATGCAGCTACAGCATATTCACAATCCAATAATTTATTATATAGTGACAAGTCGGTCACATCGTTACCTTTTTTTTCTGCAGCACAAGTACTCAGTGTGTGCTGTTTTTCTTAGCAATAAAACATTGAGTATGTACAATACTGAATATTTAACAACCCTTAGTTTGACTCTAAATCTCCAGTATATTAACATAACATCTGCATCACAAATGTATGGTTCAGAAATAGACAATTCATCTGTCATTTGTCAGGCATCTCCCTGTCTTTACTATGTCTACAGTGACACATGTAGACAAAAAGCTTTATTCTATTACAGGATGGTGGGTGGTGATTTTGTGCTATTGCAGTGAACAAATGAATACTGGCTGGGTTGAGTCATCAGATTCACCTCCTGATTATAGCCTGCAGTCAGATTGACATGAGGCCTGTGCATTGTGAAGTTAGTATTCAGTGTCAAATACAATTACACGCCATTGCCAGTACCATAATTAGAATATTCTGCTCAGTAGCTTCAATGCTTCCTGATGTATTATTGAGCCCAATTATTTTTTCCTGTGGAGCCTTACGGTACCTTTTATACACGTTTGCCATCTTAAAATCCTCAGTTTCTGCAATATATTGGGACAGAATAAGTGTTTTGTGAGTGTTGGCCATGAAAGACACTTACTTCCTTTTGAAATAAGCCCAACATCTTTCTAAAGACTGAATACAAAGATAATGTTTTTTATCTTTTTTATCTTTTATCTTATATCAAGCTGCCTGTGGAGAGCTTTTATGAAAACAGTTCAATTTAATACCCAACGTGCTTTTTGCAGTTCTATCCAAAAGCCCGAAAAGGAGGTATAGAGCCAAGCTTGCTCAATGTCATCAAAGCGTGGTCCAGAGCTATTTAGTTAAGAGCTGATGTTGTTGACCTTGTTTGATATTTGACTCCCAAATGAGCTTTATTTCATTGTCGTGTTCCCTAAAAAATGGAACCATGTCCCCAGGAAATGACTTTGTGTGCCCGAAGGGCCAAGACAAATTTGTTTCTGGCCATGGAGAATGATGCTGAAACGAACTTCACTGTCCTGAGGGCAAACACACATAATTGAATTCTTAAAACAATTGTATCATCTTCTAGATAAAAACAGTAACATTCAGTTGTTTTGTGCTGACCTTCTTGAACTTATCTACTTCAGGAGATTTGAGTCTGTATTTACACAGCATCCAAAGATCTCCAAATCAACTCACTTGTGGCTTGTCTGTGTTTAAGAGAGCCATGAAATAAATCATAGTTTGAGTCATAAAAGAGCTGAAAAACCAGATATTTAGCGTGTGTGTAAACACAGCCTAGGCCAAAGAAAAGAGCGGGGCTGAAGCAGACCAGATGTGAGGGGACTCTGGGCAAATCAGACGGAGGTACAACATCTCCCATCTCTGCTTCTCAGTCTATGCAAGGCTTGGGCCTGCTATGGCTCATTACACTCCCCCCCCCCCACCCCTCCTCTCTTACAAACGCGCACACACAGACACACTTACTCTTTCTTTACTCTCACTGTCTATCTTCTTGTCTCTATCGTGGGTTCGGCCACCTTTCTTTTCTTTTTATGCCTTTTCTTTAACCCTCTTTTTAAGATGTGCCCCCCACTATCTCCCCCCCCCCCACACACACACACACACTTCCACACACACTTCAGTATCAACATTATCATCATCTTTGTCTTCATCATCACCATCATCATCTGGATACCAGCCGCCGGTTCTCCACTGTTGCTTATACTGTCTCCCTCCTTATTTCTCTGTAACACACACACACACACACACACACACACACACACACACACACACACACACACACACACACACACACACACACACACACACACACACACACACACACACACACACACACACACACACATCTGGAAACAGTCAGAGCGTCTACATGCACGGGGAGGGGGGCTCCTCTCTCTCTCGGTATCACTGCAGAGCTGCAGGGCCAGCAGAGGCAGAGAGAAGAGAGAGCTCTAACTCCCGACCAGTGAGACACAGGCAGACAGACAGACAGGCAGGCAGGAGAGCAGACAGACAGGCTCACTAACTGACTGACAGAACCACCGCCGGACCATCATGGACTGGATCAGGAGAGAGAAGCCCGTCTCCGGATGAGACAGGACGGCCTGCTCCTGTGTTTTTTGGGGGACTCTGCCATAGATACGTGGAATAACCGACAACCTATTGGGAGATTTAACCCCGTGCTACCCGTGATGGAATATTTACACTCTTCTCATTTTCTCATGTTTCTCCTGTTCTCTTCCTCCTCCTTCTCTTCCTCCACCTCCTCGTCTTCATCCTCGCACATTTTGACACGCTGCTGAAGATGCGCACGAATGCGTCTTTTGCGCACTTCCATCGCAACCGCCACTGACAGCGCCCGTGCTTTATAACCTTTTGAAAGCTTTTTTTTAAGACAACAAGGGAGAGGAGAGAGTGAGAGAGAGGTGAGAATTGAATTGAACGCGGTGCTGGTCTCATGTTTCTTGCCTAGGGCCCGGATGTACCGAGAGATGCACCGGTGCGTTTTCCCGACCGGTTCCGCCGAAAGCTCGCTCTTTTTTCTCGCCTTCACCTCCATCATGGGGATTAGGTAATATTCACTCCATCCGAAGACACCCTCCCCATAAACAAAAATAACGGAATACCCAAGACTGTCCGTGTCAGACAGTTATTTCTTCTTTTGCCCCCCTTTTTTAATTTCTTTATTTTTGGGGGCTTTTTTTCCTCGTTATTTTCCCTCCGCCTCTCCAGCTTTTCCCCCTCTCTCTTCCACTCACCTATAGGGATAACGCCGGACTACATTTATGGTAAATGAAAGCAAAAACATGTACATCCCGGAGGACACCCTTGAGAACCATCAAGGTATGTGGTGTGTCTTTTTTATTTATAACTGGCAAACATCTTGTAACTGTGCATGAGAGAGGGAAGGGGAGAAGGGAGGGAGTAAGAGAGGTATGATGATCTCGAATGGGGATGGGATGGGGAGAGAGGAGGAGGAGAAGAGAAGGTGGGAGGGAGGGAGAAAAGGAAAGGAGTGTTTGCTCTCTCCTCGTTTTCAACAGATGGACAGATCTCTTTACCCCACTTCCCCTCTGTTTGTTTATCTCCTCTTCGTCGGTTTTGTGCAACTTGTGCCAATCACGCAACAGGGCTGCAGGTATACATGGACACATATGGATGAGGCCTTTTTCTGGATTGGTTTTGGTCCACACTTGTTGGTTTGGCAGGCCTCTCGATAGGAGATCTGAGGCATAATGGGTGGGCAGTGGTCATGTATAGCCAACAGGCAGTTGTGGGCGGGGAGCATTATTGTTTTAGACACATTTCCAGCACAAAAAGACAGCTTAAGCGTGTCCTCACAAATCTGTTGGCAGATCTAGCGTCTCCAAGGCTTTTGGGAATAAACTATACTGCTCCCTGCAGTTTCGTTGGCCATATGTCAGAAATGAACACACGGTGGTCGCCAAGCAGCAGCAAATTGAGCAGCAACCACCGAAACGCACACTCGATCACCATCGATCCTGCCTTCTCCCATAATCAATAATCGTATTTGTCACGTTTTAATCCAAGTTTGTGTGTCTCCTACAGCAGCGCGCGAAATAAATCGCAATAGGATGACAGGTGGCAGTAGGAGGGCCTGCAGGACTTATGTCTGCTGAGAATTGGGCTGATGGTGGGCTATTTTGGGGGGAAGGCAGCGGAGGACAGTGAGGCTAAAGACACGACCGGCCACTTTTTTAAAGTGTTCTTTAAAAAACAGCAACACCTGCGAACCTAAACCCAGGGCTCTGTTGTGTTTGGCGGGGAGGAAAGGGTCTGTTTGCATTGCGCAGTATTACGCGTCGCTCCTTCCACCCACGTTGCAGAGAGCGGAGCCCAGCAACGCACTGCTTTATGGCCGGCCCGGACCTTGTAATTCGGCAGAGGGCTTATTTATCCGATCACCATTATCATCCTCATGACTGTCATCATCGTTGTCGTCGTTGCCTTCGTCCTCCACTTCCATCACAACCACATACCTCTGCCTTGGCGACAGGTTCCATAGCAACAGGGGATGAGGAGCGGGGCTAGATGTATGTGTGAGTGTGTGTGTCTGTCGCAGCTTAGCACATCCACCAACGGTTTGTTTGGAGGAGCAACTAATCATAGGTAACCTGCAGCAGCTGCCATCATGTTCACACAGGTTAAAGACAGGCCGCTTAAACAGGAGCATGAAGGGCAGGTGTAAGAAAGATCACCGTTACCCTCATTGCCATGATGTCATCTTAATTCATTATTGTCATCATCAAAAGAAGCCTTTTTGTATAAGTTTCCTAATAGATGTTAGCGATAACATTCGTATTATATTGTCATATAAAGTAGAAGAATTTAAGGAATCAAGTAGATCTTTAATTTGTATATCCAAACCACTTTTGTTTACAGTGGCCCACAGCTCAGCATGATAAGTGACAACTTTTGTTGTTGATTGGTTACAACAACAGGAGTATATAACACATGTGCAACACAGCAAGACACAAGTTCAGGCCTGACAATGCACAATGTTTTTTTAAATGTTATGTTTGAGGTCATCACTTGCCTAATGATTCTTCAATACAATATGAAACAACAGACTCAATCAGCAGGATTATTTCTGTTTTCAAACTGAGAGTAGAGTGTCTGGGTAATTTATTGTTACTTATCCTTGTAGTTTAAACGTTGTTAAGGCCCTGTTTTAGGAAAACGTGCAGCAAATTAATCTCAGGCTGAAATCTACTTGGGTGGTTTCAGCACCAAGGACAGTTCATTCTTCATGTGTCTATTGACAGCTACATGACAGATATTGAGGAGTTACAAAGACAGACATTGGCACTGATGTATTACTCTTGGTGTCCTTTCACGGTCTAATAATGGTTTCCATATGTTGCAGCTCAGGTATTTAGTGTAAGACAAAGCTTACATTACCAGCATCCAGTTGCATGGAGTCATAGCAGACAATATTATTGTTAAAATCTTCTTATATCATTTTTTTTATGGATGAATAATGATGGCACTGTATTGGAGAGACCATGTTACATTTGAACTCCAACTTCGAAGCCCTTAGATGTTGTTCTGTAACAGGCCCTAACTTATTTGCGGATGAGCAAAATATAAAAGACATATTTCTCCTTGAGGGATTCAGGGACAGAAATTCCTGCTTGCAACGGGGGAAAAAACAGCAGAAGTTATCTTACATCCTGTATACTGTCACAGGTCCTGATACCTAAATTTCCTCTCCTTTATCAGCCAAACTCCATCTTTACATCCACTCCGTAATTCAAACAGATTTGATGTTACACATGATTGCACCCAATGCTCATGTTCTCTAAATTAACCAATTATTCTGTATCTGCATAATCTGACTTCTTACTAATGAATAGTTGTGCTTGTGTCTTTAAAGGCTTGCACATGAGCATTAACACCTCCCCAGTCACACACACGTCATTCTGATGTAGCTTTGAAACAAAGGCCCACCTGTGGCATCTCATGTCATTGTATGTAGAGCAGGGGATTTATTTGAAACACACACACATTACAACATCAGTTTACAGCAGTGTAATCAGTGGGTTGATTTTCCCTGTGGGCATTGTGCCAGAAGCATGATACCTCCGTCAGGGATATTAATTGGTTTCCGATGGTTACCCCGGGGTGCTGGCCACCTGCCAAATCACCTCACACTAATGACTCCACTTGATATGCTCAAATATTCTATTGAAGTTGCCTCAAAAGACTTGTAGGAACAACCACTGATGGGTTCACTTTATATGGAGCTTGTCACACAGAGTAACGTGCCTGCTTATGTGGCTGCAGAGGCAATATGCAGTATGGAAAAACAAAAACATCCATTCTTTAGCAGGACTTTAAGCGAGATTCGGTTTTGTTAGACCCAGGGGAAATTATAATGAAGAAAATCATGTATTCTAACTGTTTTGCATGTACATTTGTGTCAAAGCTGTTGCCCTCTGCAAATGTAATACAACACATATCTAATCAAGCGTTTCTTTCAACTGTGTTTTAATTAGAATGCACATGTTCAGAGAAAAAGCTAAGTGAGCTAAGACATCTATCAGTGCACAGCTCGAAATAGATGGATATCTGCGCAGTTAAGCACTAATCTACCGTTAATTAATCCAAGTTTCGCTCAATATCAGGCTGGATTAAATTCTTTACAGTGGAATAGGAACATAGAATGGAATGACTTGTGTCTGACTGTGTATATTAATATGCCTACTTATGGAAAGCTTTCTTGAAAAAACAGACAATTGAGTCTAGATCTGTGTATGTCACATTATAAGCTATTTTTGCCCCATAACCGACTTATTTACTCTCTAATGTCTCCCTAAATGTTTGTAAGCATTTTATAATGCGCTCTCTGTGTACCCTTTTCAGAGAGTATAAAACTGAGGACACCTCATTTACTTTCAGTCTTTTTGGAATCATTTTAAACATAATCAAGTGTTTAAAGATGGACATTTTGGTTGGCAAACAAATATAAAGCTGCTTGTGTTAGTGTGTTGCATTTGAAAATTACCTATTTTTATGAAACAGTATCTAACATTAACCCCACTTTGCTCACAAAACTAGCAGCCAGTTGAACTTGCATTGTCATTGTTTGTCTGTCCATCTACAGTATTTCTATTGGCTTGTGTCTGTGGGAAAAAAAGAAAAAACCAGACATATTTTCCTTTTTCAGTTAATCTGAATCTCCGTGGTTCACAGAGAATATCAACACCTTTAATAATTCAGCGCTGAGGCAGAAAAACTCAAGTCAAACGGCAGATCTGTTGCATGTGTGTTGTAACCTTCTCAACTTCTCTCAAATTCATTCAACCACAGTGTTCTGCTGCTGGCCACTGAGCTGCTTTACCAGAGGAATTTGGCTTTAGTACTTGTTACTTTAGCAGTTTTTTTTTTAAAGGGATGTGGTCATGTAGCTTCACTTTATTGCTGCTTGCTAAAAAGGAACTGCTGGGTAACACAGGCATTAAGAATTGTTTAATATATGATCCCATTAAATGTATTATTACCGTCAGTTTGTTGTGTGGTTTAAAGGTAAAAAATCATGTTAGTAAGAATTTAAAGCAGACACAATCAAGGTTTTTACATTAACGATTGATAACATGAAGCCAGTGACAAACCTCTAACAGTTTAACTTCATCAGCATCATTATCTGCCTCAGTGGGGAACTGTTTTGAAGAAAAATAGCTATATAAACCCATTATTAAGAAGTACTGTACAGTTCAACTTCTTCTGTGAAGTGAAAAGGAATCGCTTTGGGTTTTAAACACTGCCTCACACTGTCAGTGCTTTATGCTTCATACTGCACACTAAATGCGTGAATCCAGAATCCAATAGCTTTACTGTATGTGTGTTTAAAGACACGGCAAGGCAGATTTAGTAATGAGCGATAAAAGAACAACCAGCATTGAAGAAGTTTACATCGCGCCTTAGAGTGTGTCATGGCTTTACCTTAAGGATGTGACTCAACCGCAGCTGCTCTCTAACATAAAACACCAGCTGAGAGACAAATGAGACACTGAGGGGAAGAAATATAGGGGAGGTGCGGTGCTAATCAGAGGAGAAATCTGAGAAGGATATAAGAGATATGGAAAAAATAGAGGAGAAAGTGTGGTAGAGACAGGAAAAGAGCTACAGAGTTAAAAGACTGGCGAAGAAACAGAGGGCAAATGGACTTGAGAAGAAAGAGGGAGCTGTATGAGAGGAATAAAAGGATGAAATGAGCGAGAAACAGAAGGAGTCAGAGGGAGGGCCAGAGGGATAGAGAGAGAAGTGTGGAGCTCAGGAGGAGGAGAAGGAGGGAGGATTATCCCTGACTCTGTCTTGCTTAAGCCTCTGGTTGCGTATTGGAAATCTATCCAGAGGCTGTCCTCTGCTCTTATAGCGCCATCGGGCCTCAGTCTTCATTTCTGGTGGGACAATACGCCAACACCGGGCGCACCGGGCGTGGTGTGTGTGTGTGTGTGTGTGTGTGTGTGTGTGTGTGTGTGTGTGTGTGTGTGTGTGTGTGTGTGTGTGTGTGTGTGTGTGTGTGTGTGTGTGTGTGTGTGTGTGAGAGAAGAGGGAGAAGGTTGCCATTGGCCGCCTGCCCATATGCATTGTGCCTGCTTGGCTGCCTCCATCTGTGTGTGTTTGTGTGTGTGTTCTAGGTAAGACACATAGGCACTCTTGTCCAAACTGAGCGGACACACACACACACACCCACACACACACACACACACACACACACACACACACACACACACACACACACACACACACACACACACACACACACACACACACACACACACACACACCCACCGTAGTCTATTGATCTGGCTGAGGCCACCAGTGGAAATAATGACTCCAGACCTGTAGCATCCTCTTTTATTCTCCTTCTCTCCCTTTATTCCTCCAACCCCCTCACTCTTTTCTTATTATCTCATCGTTCACCTTAAGTAACCCTCAGTTTCTAGCAGTTTGAGTCGGAGAAGCACATTTTAATGCTAAAGGGCCAGAACATCCTCTGAAGATCATTGCTGAAAAAGAGGGTTGAAGGCTCGACTCATCAAATTTATTTTGAAGGATTTTTCCACATTGGGTGCAAGGGCATGATTTTCAAACAATTGTACAGTCTCGGCTTGATTTACTGGCTAAAAATCTCCCTCGACAGTTTCCTCTTACTCTCCAGCAGCCATTATCAAGATGAACATTGATTAATCGTTTTATCTGAATTTTGGCCTAAAGCTGACAATGAGAAATTAGAATATTTGCTGAAAAGGAAGCTAGAACCGAAGCTCAATCAAACACAAGGCAGTTAAGGACACAACTCTTTAGAATTAATATGGAAAGCATGCTCGCCAATTAGATTATTTCCAGGGTTTTATTCTTGTCCTGGTGAACCTCATCTCTTCCAGAGATCTATGTAAACTTGGTAAATATTTCAGTCTTACATGTAGTTTACAAGTTTCACGTGAACCTTTTGACCCCCCTAAGGATGTGTGATGGAGGCGGTCTTCCTGTGTTTGAGCACAGAAAACAACTCTGTGACTGTGTGCATGTTGATGTTTCCCAGGTTACAGGAGAGGCTGAGGGATGAGAGCAGAAAGCAGTGTATATTATTCATGCCCAGCCATGCATTTCCCCCCTTCCGTCTCTATCTCGCCTGTCCTCTCGTCCCTTATTTTTCTCGCCGTGTCACAAAGTGTATTCCCCGGTAGATAATTTGCTTCTCTCTTTCTCTCTATTTCCCCCCTCTCTCCATCACTCATCCAGCCTTTCAGAGTTTCAGGGTTTTTTCGTTTAGTGAGACCACATTTCCCTACTTCTATGAATTAATCAGCCCATCTGCAGCCAGTTAGATCCAGCCACAGAGAAGCATGATACAGAACATCACTTATTGTCCCAAAAGGGAATAGAGACTGTTAGCCCAACACACAGAGCACAACGTGGACATCCCACAACTTATTACAGTATGTACAGGAACACATAAACATGCTAAAATAAGTGTGTCCAAATTGAAATCCTGAAATAATTCCCCTGCATCTTATTCATTTGAATGTAAATTGCTTAACCTAGTGAGCTTTATTGTAAAAACAATCGGAATGGTTTTCCATGAGTTCTTTGCAGCTTTGTTTCCAAACTACGTTGGGGTCACATCCCTGCTTGTGTAAGTATTGAGGGCTTTTTTGTAACAAATCATCCAACTATAAAAGTTGCTTTTCAAATCTGATTTTAGGAAAAAACAAAAAAAGCTTCATCACTGTTTTGGCATTTAGCAAAGAGAAACATACAAAAAGGTTTCAAAATAAGCATTATCTTATTGCAATCTGATTTTGATTTAACCACATTAGGGTAGCAGATTAAAGATGTTATGTATATTAGATCAATGTATAGTAGTGTTATTGTAAGGGAGTGCATACACTGTGTCATTGTCCACATCTGGGTGGGTGATCACCTTTGGGACAAAGACTTCAGATCGTATCCCATTTTCTCTCCTTATCCTGTACACTAGTCTGTGGTCTTCCTATCTGAGTGCTAATGATTACACCGGAAAGAAAGATAAACTGTGATCCCACTGTCGGCCTGAGAAACAGAATGTAGTATAGTATTGATGGTTCACTCAACAAGCCCTAAACGCGTCCATTTGTCAATAGTTGTCATTCATTCATCAATCAGGTGTCCCCTCTCCAAAGAAGCAATTAGACTACTGAAACAAGCCGTGTTTTTGAAACCTGACAACACTCATGGATAATTTTAAGCGCTTGTCAAGCACTTTAAGAAGTTTGATTATAAACTCACAAACACTCTGCCTACCACGCTCTTAGACAGCCATCAGCCTCGGTTCAGTCTTGTTCAGTCAGCCGACTCTTGAAACAGCTATATATAGATAGATTTCTAAGATTTGTCTTCAGTCACTCTTTAGATCAAAGTTCTGCTATTTTTACTGAAAGCGGAAGACGTTTTATTGCAGATCTAAGTGCAGATCAATTGACTTGGCACTGCCCCTAACCTCATTTTAAAAATAACGTTGACATAAATAAATGTAGACTTGATGTGGACTGTGATGGATTACATAATTGCAAAGTGAGTTTCAAGAGTCTACGGATTGATTTTTCTTCCCAAGTGGTGCATGGAAGGTTTTGACATCACGTTTTCTTCTGGCTTAGCTCCGCTTACTTCAAACCACACAGGAACATGCATATAATCAGGCCAGCATTTGGGTGTGAAATATCCAAAACTGTTTCAAATTTTGCAGAAAATCTTGTTCATGTTGGACCCAGTTGCTAAGAAGATCATTAAGGACATGGGTCTTTAGGGCTATAAATGTGTATGATCTTTGGAAAATTGGCTTTAAGAAATACCATCTCTTACAATGTATTTTTAATAAGGCTATACTTGGAAGAGGTGGACATACAGAGAAAGGGAGAAGGAAGAGCAAAATGGATTCAGAAGAGGAAACGGAAGAGTAACAAAGGTACAGAGGAGGGAGAACGTCAGTCACCCTCAGGCTCTCTGTAGGAACTCCACCGACTTCTGCATGACACGTTAGATGTGTGTGTGTGCATGTTTGTGTTTCCGCACTTAACACTGACCTGTGTCTTTAAGAGGAAATGAGTCCCTCTACAGTGTAACCTGTCGAGCAGCTAATTTAAAGCGGAAGATCACAGTTAGACTCCTGTCGCTCTAAGTGTGTCTTTTTCCTAATTGAAGAACCATAAATGATTCTACTTCATGAAGAGCAGAAGTGTTCTACAGTGCCATGAGTGCATTTATTTTAAGCCTGGGCGTCCCAGTGGAGATTGAGGGATTTTGTAAAATTGAAGATATGGAATAGGGTGTCTTATTCCCAACAAGCCGCGACTGATTGCACACAACATTCAAAAGGAAAATGGTGTTGTTGCGTGTGTCTTTTTAGCAGCTTGTATTTGTAGATGTAAAAATGTTTTGCTTTCTCTGTGGGAAGGAACATCACACCAAGCTCCCTGAAGAAAGCGGGCCATAAGTGTTCCCTTATGTGTGCATATCTCACAGAGCCTGCCACCTTTGTCTCACAGGAAGTGAGGTTGGGAGCACAAAAGGATGTACAGTCGTGTGTTTCTATCAGCTTCTCTCAATTCCGGCAGCCTTGTTAGTCGGGCCTCTGGTGGGCTTGTCATGGATGAATAGCTGCAAGAGAAGGTGGTCTGTCGCTACAGGCCTGCACACACACACACACACACACACACACACACACACACACACACACACACACACACACACACACACACACACACACACACACACACACACACACACACACACACACACACACACACACACACACACACACATACACACTACTGTGAGCATCACCCTGCTGAATGTAGCACCCAGGCAAGATAGATTAAAAAAAGGGTAGTAGTGCACCTCTGTGTGTTTGTTTGTCTGTGAGTGTGTTTTATTTGGCCCTTAGGTGTGTGTAGATGTGCATTTCTTTTTCCTGTGTGCGGGTCTCGGGCCGATAGCTGTCAAATCACTTCTTGCAGCTATGAATCATGGGTAACAAAAAGACTGTTGTGTAGCCTGTGGCACCAAGCACTTCCTTTTACTTTTCTTATTAAAGACCCAGATAGGAAAAGGATAATAACACTTCTCCATAAGACATCTTTTTAGAAACACCCGCCTGCAAAACCACAGATGATATTACATTTTCTCCTCCAGTCCTGAAATATTTAAAGTTACGACTTCATGCGTCTCTGCGTAGAACAAACCACATGGGAAATGTTAGAAAGTGTTTATGGCAAGATTAAAGTGGTTCTCCAAACTCTTTGTCCCAGGCTTTCAATCTGTGATCACCCTAATAACATCACCAAGCTTATTTTGAGTCCCTCTAAAGACAGTTCTACATGACAAGTAATCCAACTGTCTTGTTTAAAGAGGCCCCCTTTTGGGGTTCTCCCTCTCCTGTAGTGTTTTAATAGAGGTTGTTGTGCAAGTAAATGGTCTGCAAAGGCTAAAGATCCTGTTTTCCCTCCAGAGAGTTTCTCATCCCACACAAATACAAGTAAGAACCTAAAGATGAGAATAATAGGACCCCTTTATAATTGGGGGGAGTCGCATAGAGTCTGTAGCTGCTGGCATATGCTTCTCCAATAAGGAAATCATAAAGAAAAAAAAGTCTCAGGGTGAAGCAACCTCTCATTACTTTGATTAAGATATGTTGGCATTGAATGGTATCCATGGCAACAAGCACCAGTCAAGTAGGTACAGTATCTCTGAAAACACAAACAGTGAGTTTATGATCTTTTATGATTCCAACCTTTTTATCTGTGTGTCCTTGCCCTGTTCTTTATTTTTCTGTTGATCTGTTCTGTGTGCTCTCACTGCATTTCTGTTGCATTCTGGTCCGTGCTTTTCATCAGTGGTTACCATAGTGACCAGGGCTGGCCTCAGGGAGGATAAGATTAAGGTTAGAGGAGAGTTTTATGTGTTCAATTTCTGTCTCTTTCCCGCTTTGCAGGCCCTTTCATCCCTTTTCTATTTCTGTCCTCTTGACTCTTTCTTGTTGTGTATTTAGTGTATATTTCCTGTTTCCCTTTATTCCGTTTTTTGTCTTCTCTCCATCCCTGTATTCTTGTCTAGATAAGGGTAAGGTGTACCGGTATGTAATGACCCAACTATATAGGCCATTAGAGTGTCCTTGACTGTCTGTGTGTGTGTAAAGGAGTGTGTGTCCTGCTATCCCATCTATCTAGGCCAGTCTTGATGTGTGTGCTCCACGGACCACCTCCCAACAGACCACATTGTATGTGTGTGTAGTGTGTGTGTGTGTGGAGGGGGGGGGGTTAGTTAGTTAGTGTATGTCGAGCAGTCCACTTCCCAAAAGACCAGACTCACTTTCACACTCTGAGTCATAATGGCTAAAACAGGCTTGTGACAGGACTCCTTCTACAGTGTGTGTGTGGGTGTGTGTTTCCATCTCCTTAGCTGCGTCTATAACCGTCTCCAGGAAGAGGAGGGGGTTTAATATGTCTGGTTTAACTATTTATGGTAGCCTTTGCGTGATTCTATGTGGCAGTATGGATGGCAATGTGTTTCCTTCTGTTGGTCGATCACTACACCCCACACTGAAATATCTCAACATCTATCAGATAGATTAATCCTAACCCAGAAGATGAATTCTATGTTCTTTGGAGGTCCTCTGACTTCTTCTAGTGCCACCAGGAGGTTGACATTTGTAGGTTTAACTGAAATATCTTACTGATTATTGGGAATAACCATGATATAGATCCCCGTAGGGAATTAATTCAAGTTGCTAATTAGCATGCTAGCACGTCAAACTAAGGTTGCATTCACACAAAATCAGGCGTTACAGCTATCAGTGCAGCAGGAAGAAAACGTCTTCATGCCGGCCTTCCTCCTCGCTAAAAATTGACTCTATGTGTGTGTGTGTGTGTGTGTGTGTGTGTCTGCAGTTTATACCAAAGTCACCCAGTATGGAAATTAGCGAGTGAACACACACTCCATTTCTGCCGGCTGAAGACGATAGTGGGCGTGGCGGTAGTTCAGACCGTAACTGTGGCTATTTGTCTTACTCTTCTCCTCTGTTCCTTCCTTCTCTTCTTCCTCTCTCCTTTTCCTTCCCTCTCCTCCCCCTCCACCCTTTACCTCAGCTCCTCTTGTGTTCACATCTTTGATTTGTATTCTAGATCAATATGTCTGAGAGAAAGAGAGAGGGAGAGAGGAGAGAGATGATAGGTTTTTTGGGGATTGGTTTGGCGCCTGTAGTGATGTCATCAGAACAGGAGGCGCGACATCGTCTGTTGTCATGTCAACCAAAGAGATTAAATATGCTCAAAAGAGAGACACATAAAAGGAGGGGATAAGGAAGAGAAATAAGGACAATATGGGTAGCATGTTTGAATTGAAATAGTCAGTTTTCCTGTTACACAGACCCACCTCAGCCGGTTTGCTGCTGCTGCTGTTTAACATCTCCAAATGTCACAGTTTTCAGCAGTGCAAAATGTCATAGTTGGTCTCCTGCGTGCATGCGACTGGGTAGCTGTGTGATAAAGTTGATGATTAATGACATTACCCCAACGTGGCAGACGGGTAACCATGGTAATATCACTTTAAACAAACACTATGTTCAGAGACAGGGGATAGAGGGAGAGAAAAAGGGGGAAGGAGAGAGGTAGAGGAGGAGATTCATTGTGATTGTCCAGACATTATACAGCCCAGACCTTTACAGGGTCAGCGTTCTCAGTTATAATGAATTGCTACCTTGTTGGGATAAAATGACATAACTGGTTTTCTATTTGTTACTGGAACTGTTTCATGGTCACTCATGTATTGAGTCATTCAATATCCTTTGGTTTCTGAAAGCTGTTATAAAACCCACATGTGATTTGTAGCAATTTCCTTAGTCCTTTACTTTTCTCTGACCCTCTATCTATTCCTCATCCTTCTGATCACCTTTGCAGTTTGTCTGCTGATCTGTGGTTAGCAGCAGTCTCTCTTCCGTCCCTTCCCTCTCTTCCTCCGCCTGCTATGAACTCTCCTGTTTCCGTCCCCCTAGTCTTTCACTAATGAAGCAGAGATCTGCTTGGGGCCATTTTCCTCTCTATCAATATTCTATGCCAATTACCAGGGTTGGGTTATTAACAGTGACACAGGGAACCATGTCGCACTGCTCAACCCTCTTGTTACCTCGCACACACATACACACAACTATGTAAATGTACAAAATCACTAAGCATACAGTGCGTATCAGACACACACACCAGCAGATATTTATATGAGTGAGGTCATGCATCTTATTTCCCTTTTAGTATGATTTAACTCTGAGATTAGATGTAAAAGGCACTTAGGTATCTTTGATTGGGAGACCCTTAAAGGACTGCTAAAAAAAAACAAGACAAGGGTTATCATGTGACTATTCTGCTTTTGACTATTGACTATTGCCTGTGCATATCTATCAAAATACCCAGGTAATTTAAAGTTTGTGTTCTTGGGCTGCACATATGGCGATGAAATGCAGGTCTACTTTTGAATCTCACTTCCCATAGTTTGCCCGTTCATAATCCAGCAAATCCAAGGCCTCAGCCCCAACGGTTTCACCTCTTTTGAAAGCCTTTATATAGCCTATGGACTCAACAGATATTTATTTAAATCCAAATCTTTGAAATGATGGGGTTAATCGTCATCATTTTACTTGCACAGTAACAGAAAAGGCTACAGAAAAATAGCTAACCGATGCCTTGCACATTGTTGCGTACCCTTGAGTCTCTCATCTTTCATAACAGTGTTTAAAAAGAGACTCCAACTCTCTATTGCCTGTTGTGAGTAACCAGAGAGATGTTTAGGTGCCATTCTTCTCAGTGGCTAAGCATATATTGTGTCAGATACAGATAAATAAACGCTGTACTAAAACAGCTGCTATGCTAATGTTACCCCAGAATAGCAACTGGTTTCTAGGTAGGATGACTGAGCGTCTATTTAGCTTTCATAACAATTTATCCTAATTTACGTCCTCCTCATGCCGACAAAAGCCCAGTGTAGCAGCAGTGTAATAAATGCTAATTTCCCACATTTAACTTATGCTTTTGCTAATTATTGCCAGTGCTAACAGCTCTACGTGACAGCAGGCTGCCAAGTGTTAATGGTGCAGGAAGTTATGTCACAACACAGTAGGGATGATTGCAGCACAGATGTTGAGGTACTTGGTAGACTGGTTCCTGAGGTGTTTTTCTTTCCTGAGGTGGGTTGGGACCTGAAAAAATAAAAATAAAATCTGTGGTATTTCAAGCACCCTCACCACGGGATCTGATATAGATTGTGCCTAAATATGGTCGCCTTTCCCTGTAGGAGTCAGCCCCATTAAGACAAGCACATCATTTGTGATAAACTGCAACTAGTGAAGTGCTTTGAGGAGGACCAGGCCCGGAAAGGATGTCCTGTTCAATGCTGGTGACATTAAATTGGCAAACATTAATTTTCATGATTTAGAGTCCACAATCTGTAACAGTTTGAACCACCAGCTTGTTTTTGGGGGAAGCCAGCAACAACTGTTTCTTTATTAACCAAAATCAAATGGACGCAGCAGTTGATTGGGTCAACATGGACACATAAAGTTTGGGATATATTTTGGAAGAACACATGGACATGGGAAATTACTCAACGAGCTAGTCAGAGCTAATACTTTAGTATTTCTGACGTATGGAGGAATGTACAGAAATAAGTCCCTTAAAACCTTGGATCCTTTATCCAAAGGATGTCATTTATTTTAATATCAATTAACTGTTTTCGCTGGAAATAGTGCAGTGTTGCTAAAAGTAGCCAACATTTCCACGTTTTCTTACATCTGTTATTACATGCAAGCTGAAAGGGGTATTTTTAGCCAGTATATTGATTTTAAAAAAAACTTTTGTGACAATCTAACTCAGGGTTTTTTGTAGGCAGTTCAGAGAGGTGACATCAGTCCCACTGTCAGAGCCAGTGCTTGTTGATTGCCCGATCTGATAGTCTTGACTGATGAGAGGGCGTCTAATAAACATTCAAACACACAAACGCAAGCACGCACGCATGCACATATATATATAACTAATCAGCCCTCTCAGTTTAGGTAAATGAATATCAGCATTCAAATCTCTTTCTTCTTCTCTCTCTCACACACATTCACAAATACCAGAGAGAAAACATCTGCGGCATCTGGCCAATCAAAGCTTTGATCTGAGGTCACATCACAGCCATTCTGCAGACAGGCATCTGCCCTCACTCACGTTGTTTGTTCTCCAAAAAATCAAGCTCAGGAGGAAAAGCTTTTTTAAAGGAACAAAGTCTGCACTTTGCAGTACACACAGTACAAACATACACGCATACTGCACACACATGTCGGACCTCTTCTCACCTACAAGGCGCCCGGTCTGCTCCATGTGTCACTTCCTCTTTTTGCTTTGCTCGGTTGCTGTCACTCACATTTCCCTTCTAGTTCTCCGCTGTCTGTTTCTGTCCATCTTCAGGCCTCTCTGTTGACGTTAGTGTGTTTGTGTGTGACTGAGTCCGGCATCTGGTGGCTATCAGAGTTAATCACCCAAGCTTCCTATAACCGCCTTTGACACACAGTTTCATGCAAACACACACAATGGCACACAAAGCATTTATAAGGAGCATGACAGAGCGTTGGACGGCGTCGGAAAGAAACATAGACAGCGCAGCACTGGCCAAAAAAGCAGGATGAAGAAATGGAGGGCAGCGAGAGGCCACAGGGAAAAAGTAGAGAGTGAAGGGAGAAAATTAATGTGGAAAAGAGGATAGGAAGGTGGCAGGATGTGTGACTGGCTATAACACAAAACTAGGGTATTGTAGAAAAGTAGGAGTTGATAATGACACCACTGTACCACTTAAATAGATATGGACAGGAGGTGTGAAATGCCCGGACAGCAGAAGCGGTGTTCATTATGTGTGCGGGAGGCCGGTGAATGAGTCACAGCAGAAACACAAGAGTCAACAGTTCTCTTCCCTCAGATTGGGTAACAACTTTAAACACGTCACATTCTGATCGTGGAGGGGTTGAAAACCTGGGATAAAAATATCTATCTGCAGAGATCAGAGTCAAAGTCGGGTTCACTTTTTATCACGGGCTCTGTGATTTGAACACAGAGACTTTTCATGGTCAGGGTCAGCAGTAATTTGCAGGGCTGAGTCGAGGCAGGCCTGTCCTGTTGGGGAGGACAGGTCAGGCCCTTGAAATGATAAATCCACTTATGAAAGTGAGACAGGGAGAGGGAGACGGGTCTGCTCTGTTCTTTCCCACTGATGCTGCTGCCTCTCTTTGAGCCACAGCAGTCACCACGAGGACCAGAGGTGGTAGAAGTACTAACACCTTGTATTTGAGTAAAAGTAGGAGTACCAGCGTGTAGGAATACTCTGTTACAAGAAAAAGTCCTGTATTGCAAATATTGATCAAGACAAAGTGCAAAAGTATTAGCATTGAAATATACTTAAAGTACCCAAAGTAAAGTAGTCATTGTGCAGATACTAGCATCTCAAAATTGTACTTAAGAAGTGTACATGAGCAAATGTACTTAGTTACTTTACACCACTGATGAGGACAGATAGTGTGAGGTGCTTTCAAGCACTGATGTCCATGGGCGGTGCTAGGGGGGGCCAACAGGGGCCAGTGCCCTTATAACTCTGAGCTTGGACCCCCCTGTGGCCCCCCTCCAAGAGAATAATTCTATGATAATGCAATTTATTTATTTTATGCAAGAGTTGCAGCAAAGACTGTGCTGTAATCCTGTCCAAAGTTAACAGGGATGTTTTTTTTCAGAAATGTAATTTAATAAATTGAAGCTAAGTTACTGAAACACACGTTGTGACTAAACCAAATACCAACACACAATAAGAAGTTAAATAAAAACAAAGTTTGGCAGTATAAAAAATGTATTTATTACCCCTAAACTCCTTAAATGTTCTAATGTCTATGGCTACATTTACTAAAAAATGGTAACTAAACTAAAATTGTAACAAAATCTGTTTCTTAATCAAACTTACTTTATTTTTGGGCAATGACTTTATACTGAACCAACATTTCTACATCACTGTCTGTCTCCTTATGTAACCGGCCCAATCACGGCCCCCCCATTAATATTAGTCTAGATCCGCCACTGCTGATGTGGGTGAAAGGTCAAACAATATCTGATTTGTTTTGGGTGAAAATAATGTGTCCTGTGTTCTCTTGTCACCTGGCTCTTGCTCTGTGCTCACTGTTGGCTGCCGTGACTCAGAGTTAAACTTTCCATTATTTATTAGTGAAGCTTTAATGTGACTTTGTCCGCGCTGCAGAGGGGTAGTCGTCCTCACACAGCTGTATCCCATCCAAACTGCCTACTGGTCAAACACACAAGGTCAGGACACCTGGTACACTCCCGATGTGTCTGTCTCTCTGGCTGTCTCTCCTTCATCTTTCTCTGTTCCTGAGCCTCTTCTCCTGTAATATTCTCCATTTCCGTCTCTCATGTTTACAGGGGGGTTTCAAGTGCAGCACACTTCTAGGGCTATATACAGTGAGAGCTGTGTCATGTTTTTTTAATTGCATGGCTCATATAATCTGTGTCTACATGGCTCCACTTCTAGTACAGTCAAGGCAGCGCTGGCAAACTTTTCATGGAAATACATACACTACAATAACCTTGCTGGCCAGTGTAAACCATGCATTTACACATTTTGTGTTTTATTTTTATTTTAGAATTATCTGAAACCTGTTTTTTGATAATATGAGTGTTTGAAATTAATAAAACATGATTAATAAATCTTCCAATTTGCTTACTTTACTAATTATCCCAAGGTTAAAAACACGTTTGAGTATTTTTAATGTTTTTTCTCAGCGCCTCATGAGTTGAGTTCTTAGAGATATGATGCTCCACAAATCTTTCTACAAATGTTTACATGTTTTACTTGATCTGGAACACGTTGTTTTCTTTGTGAACTGATTATTTCTAAGAGTGTTGGAAATGAATAAAACATAAATAGTTAATATTTAGGCAGCCCAAAAATAAATCAATATCTCATTTGAATACTTACTAATTATCACAAGGTTAAAAACATGTTTTGAACAAATTCTTTACTCATCGGTGGAAGTTTTAGAGAAATTGTTCCATAACAATATTTGTGGAAAATATTACCATAGTGTAACTTTATAATGAATATTCATAAATCCATTGCATCAAGCTGAGCATCATTTTGGGACATTTTGTTCATAGTGAAGCTTCTATTTTTTGTTTTTCAGATATCAGTTTAATGAATCTCATACACATCTATGCATCTCATGTGTAGACATGCAGCAGAATGTGACAGGAAACTGAGGTTAATGAATGTTTCTCGCTTTGTTAATCATGTGACCTGAGAGCAGAGTCTTCTATTGTTCAGATATGGTAAGTCTCCTCCCCTTTGTGTCTGTCTTATATGTGTATAATGGGTGCATCCTGAATTGTTTCTATGGCAGCCTGATACCTGGCCTCACAGTGTATGGATTTCTATTTAGATATTCTTTGTGGAAACCTTAAAAAATGGTAGCTGTCTTTGGATTTGAGTCTGTTATGACATATTTTTTGGTAAATATTCATCACTGAAGTCATTGTGTGTGATATGATTCTGAAGGCTTCTGTTGTATCAGAAATAAACAGACGGACAGACACGGTCGTTCTTTCAGATTTCTTTTTGGAGTTCAATATGGAAGAAAAACTGGTCCCACCACTGACTGTCCACTGTGTGCTCGTGCACACATGGAAAGACACACATAAACACACAAACACAGCCGCTTCCTCCTGGGATCAGTGAGAGCAGCTGTGCTAGCAGTGCAGTCGTAGTAAATCTGAATTCTCTCCTAATTGACCTGCCTGCTTAGATAAATATATGAAAGAAAAGCATCCTGAGAGAGAAGGGGAATGTAAGTCAAATAAGCACAAACATCTACACCAAGACATGAAATATGGAAACACATGTTAATATAAGTGTCTTTTCAAATAAGGAAAGATTAGCGGCTTTAGTTTTAAAGGAAGCTTCAGAATGATTAAGGTGGATATGATCCGAATACAGCTAAGTAGAGCTTATGTTTTAGATTAATGTTCAGAATTTATAAACAGCTTTTAAACTTGGAGCTCTCCATCACAATATTTTACACAGCTGGCTATAATTAACAATTTGAACATGTGAAAAATCACCAAGAAATGTGTGGTTGCCTGTGTGTGTGCAAGGGTTGAATAAAGTGTGTGTAGTTACTTTCATACTCTGTAGTGTTTCATTTTTTAATCACCTCTAGTCCATGGTATCAAACACTATTGTTGAGGTTGTTATGTGACTCTCCTCTCTGAGCGTGCTCACTCGCTTTGATTGGTTGGAGGAAGTACCACCATAGCAACAGCCAGCTGATGGATTAAAGCCTTAATTGGGAAGAGAAACACACACACACACACACACACACACACACACACACACACACACACACACACACACACACACACACACACACACACACACACACACACACACACACACACACACACACACTCTCAATCACTGTCACTCACTCAGCTACACTGTTGGAATCAAACATGGCCGCTTCTCCCTCGCAGAGTCTTCCCCATGCCCCTCCATCATCTGTGTTAATCAACACCGTGTGGAGCCACTCCACATTCATTACTCCTTGATTAATCCGTTAATTATGAGAAAACTCAGTTTGATTGTTACTGAACAATATGAGGGTGTGTGTGTGTGTGTGTGTGTGTGTGTGTGTGTGTGTGTGTGTGTGTGTGTGTGTGTGTGTGTGTGTGTGTGTGTGTGTGTGTGTGTGTGTGTGTGTGTGAGATCGTGTGCTGAATACATTGTGAAGCCTGGATGTAATTTGTGGTGGGCTAATAGAAAGTGGTCATGCAGGCAGACCCTCAGCACCTTCGTCAAGGTGACTTTAAGCTCTGTGTTGATCACCTGGAAAGGTGTGTGTGGGGGTGTGTGATGTCCAGTTTCACCTCTGTTTTGAAGTCTCCTGAGAAAACTCTTGACACCTGGATGCAGGAGCGCTGTGTGTTGGTGCTTTTTGAAAAGAAAATTGCTTTTTGTCTGAGGAATTGTTGAAATTCCCCACCTGTTACAGATAAAAGCTTCATTTAGAACGAGGTAAATGAAATGATTCACTTAGCATGAAGGTAATTCAGTTGTTCCACCAGTAATCTACATCCACCTGGCACTTGTCCATTTTTTAATGGATGTTAATGCACTTTTCATCAATTTGTGTTTTTTTTCTCCAAGTTATATTTGTTGCGTAAATGTTCCCATGTCCCCCTTGAGAATATTCAGTCCTGTATATCCAGCCTTCAGATAGATAGAATCGGAGGATGAAACCCTCTTTATTTGTCACATGCATGCACACAGCAGAGCACACACAGTGAAATTGGTCCTCTGCATTTAACCCATCCTAGTACTAGGAGCAGTGGGCAGCTATCGTGCAGCGCCCGGGGAGCAATGGGGAGAGGGACCGTAACTGAACCAGCAGAATAATCAATCTCTCCATTTTCTGCTGCTTATCAGAGTCTGGGTAAAAGTGACAGCGTGCAAAGCAAAGAAGCCCAGACATCCTGACATCCTTCCCCCCTGCCCGGCTCCTCCTGAGGGACCCTGAGGCCTTCCCAGGGAGCATAAGATATGCAGCAGCATGTTCGGGGTCTGCCCGGGGGTCTCCCTGAGTTGGACCTGGCCTGAATATTTCATCCTGAAAGCGACAAATATCTCAAACTCCTTGGCTGGCTCTTTCAAAGATAGAAGAGCAGATATCTGAGCCTTCTTCTGGATGGGCCAGATCGACCACCTCAAAAAAAAACTTGTTTCAGATGCTTGTATCCACTTTCATAGTGCAAACCTCAAAACTGAAAAAACCCGTCCCTGTTAACTTGGCCTGGGTTAAAGCACAGTCTTTGCTGCAACACGTACGTAAAATAAATAAATTATCATAGATTTATTCTTTTGGAGGAGGGCCACATGGGGGGGTCCAAGCTCTGGCCCCTGTTGCCCCCGCCTAGAACCACCCATGTGTCAAATGGGAAATTGCAGTGTCAGACTCTTCTCGACCCCAAAATACTTGACCTCCTGCAACTGTGGCATCAACTATAAGGTGGAGATCACTGGGCATGACCTCACACTTGAACATGCTAACCCCCCTCTTCAACACATATAGCAATAGAGTATATCAGTGACCCCTAAAATATTAATACATTTAAACACAGTACAGAGTCTGCACATCTATTTTTACTTCCTGTTCCTCTTTCTGTCAACGTATCCCTTCCTCTTCTTTCAGTCTTCTATCGAGTTCTATCAGCTCTTCATCCTTCTCTTTCATCGCCCTGTTTTCCCTCTCTCCTCTCTCTTGCAGTGGATTATTTTTGGGCTGCCTGGTTAATTTCAGTTGGAAGTCAAACTCAGTGCCAGGGAAAGTGGAACGCATATAAAGAAGCCAAAAGACAAACAGAGACATCAAAAGGCCTTGCGTCTTTTTTCAGTCTCTCAGCAAGACACTGCATAGAAGCTTTGTCTCTAATATCTGTTTGTGTGTGTGTGTGTGTGTGTTTGTGTGTGTGTGTGTGTGTGTGTGTGTGTGTGTGTGTGTGTGTGTGTGTGTGTGTGTGTGCGCGTTCCGAGAGTTTTTTTTGCTTGTAGCTAAGGAAAGGAACTGAATACAAAAAAGTCCCTTTTTTATCACATTAAAATAACATTATGACCCTTTTCCAAAATAACCTCATCAGCACCCATGTGTGTGATGGTGTGTGTGTCCTGCACACTCTGACGGCTTCAGTCCCTGCATCACTCAACATGTCCTTCAACTGCTGTGCGACATGCTAGTCGAGTGTCCTTGAGCAAGACACTGACACCCTGCTTAACCACAGTCATTTACTCAGGACAGGAGCGTCAATTAGATGTCTCAAATGAACACCAGCCGTTTCATCGCCTCACAAGAATTGAATTTTTCTTTTTTCCCCTGTTACTCAGTCGCACCAAGACTTTGGGGTGTAAGAAATGTGTGTGTTCAATAATTCAGCTGGCAGCGGGCTGGATGCTGATGAATGCTGGTGACCCAGTCAACAGTGAGAGTGGTCTGAGCCTGAGAGGAGACGGCAGATTATACTGTTACAGGCAGAGAGGATGATAGCACTTATTAATTGAATTACAGCTAATGGAAAGATGCCGAGTGTATGGTTGTATTGGAGATCATTGTGTGTGTGTGTGTGTGTGTGTGTGTGTGTGTGTGTGTGTGTGTGTGTGTGTGTGTGTGTGTGTGTGTGTGTGTGTGTGTGTGTGTGTGTGTCTGTGTGTGTGTGTGTGTGTGTGTGTGTGTGTGTGTGTGTGCGTGCGTGCGGTTTCCACTCCCTGCCGGGTAATGCTATCCCTGCTTATCTCTGGGGCTCAGTGTTAGAAAGATTTACGTTGTGTGCTGTGCTGACCTAGCTTATTACTCACTTTGAGTGTGTGTGTGTGTGTGTGTGTGTGTGTGTGTGTGTGTGTGTGTGTGTGTGTGTGTGTGTGTGTGTGTGTGTGTGTGTGTGTGTGTGTGTGTGTGTGTGTGTGTGTGTGTGTGTGTGTGTGTGTGTGTGTGTGTGTGTGTGAGTGACAGCCACAGGTTACACTTTAGATGGTCTCCGTATGTAGTTGGCCCATGATCGGCTTAGGGGACAATACACTGCAGGACACACACACACACACACAGGTGTTATTATCCTCTCGGGCAGGTCTGACTCTCTCTCTTTAACGTGGTGACTCACAGAGAGGTAGATTGCCCCCAGGTGTCATGGCATCAGATGAATAATTCACCCCAAAGACCCCTTACCTCTCTCTGTCTCTCTCTATCTCTGCCCTTTCTCTCACCCCTTTTCTCTCACCTAGACTTCTTTACTTTTCTTCCTCCCTTCTCCTCCTCCTCTAATTGGCCTCTGTGTGGGGGAAGTGGCAGCATATGTTGCACTGATTCAGAGAGGCACAACAAGAGAGCGCTTAGAGGAACAAAAAGCAGAAAGAGAAAATTGAGTAAAGAAAGATGGATCGGGGGAGGAAGATTAGATAGTTGGAAGGCAAAGATACAGTGAGGGAAGAAATACTGACCAAATGAAGAATACGGTGTGGGGTGTGCAGGGGGAGCATCGAGGGAATCTCTTGAGGGAGGTCATCTAGCAGAATCTGGTCCCCAGGAGAAACCAAAACAAACTATATGTGTGATTCAACGATCTCAATCTCTCCATTTCCTCAGTGCAAACAAACAGGAAAGGATTACATATTCAGGACTGAACCAACAAGTCATGTATTAATAGTTTTCAAGGAAAACATTTACAATTATACCTGAACTGCAGGGTGCATTTGCACTCTTTATGCTTGAGCAATCGAAGAAGCAGAAAAACAATTTCTTGACTCCCATTTTGGTTTTAAAATCAGTGTTAGGCTCTATTTAAACCTGTTTTGATTCATGGAATCCTCATTCATTAACTGCATTGGTGACATTTGTTCCCAAGATCATCAGGCAACACAGGTGATAATGGTATATAACATTATATACAAGTGCACACCTTTAGAAGATCATTTTCAAACCAAATTACTTCTTTCCTTGGCTTTTTATCACTATCATCAACATGCAGGAAAAGAGTTGAATCCTATGTCACTGCTTTACAAATCGCTGTGCAGTGTTTGGTGTTGAATGAGTCTTTAAACATCTGTGTACATTTACATTTCTGGACAGTGCTTGAACAAAAAATGTCTCCCGTAAGACTTGGTTGGATCTGCCATATTTCTGCTGGAAGCTCACAGATGTCTTTTTGTTTTTTTTAAAGCAAGTTGTCGGCTGTTTTGTAAGTGTTCCAAATTCAGCAGCGTACTTGCTAACAGACATCACATTTATACAGAGGAACGATACAGTGGAGGTCATGGTAGTGGCAAGTTGAAGGGAAACTTGGATGAGATTAATAAAAGGTCAGTAGGTGTTTTGGCAAGAAACACAGTGAGATGGGGTGTTCTCTTAAGTTATGTTAATAACTAAAAATGTGACCTTCAGTTCAGAATGTTGCTTAGCACAAAGCTAATTGCCCTGCCTCACACTCAGACCTGGGAGTTGTTGTGATAGGTTTGTGGATGCACTTTGCATATCTGGGATCAACAAGCCGTCTAAATTAGCAGTCCTGTTGCCTCCCTGCTCACTCAATGTTAGACATTTGGGATGTGAGCATGAGCAAAATGATGAAATGTTTAATACCCAAGGGAAGGGATAATGTTTAACAGCAATGACACCTTTCATTCCCTCTAACTGACTCGTATGCCAGGGATTTTTACCTTCGCAGATCACAAGTATAATTGTCCCTCTTTTCTGATTGATCTACTGTCTATTTGAGGGGATCTGCTGCACTTGTGTTCCAATTTTGCATCCTTAATGCATCAATAAAATGTCAAAAATGAAAGGGAAGACGAGATAAAAATATCTGCCTGGACGTCTTCAGATACTATTTCAGTCATTTTGCATTTCACATGAGCTTTGAAACCACTTGAAAAGCCTGTTCTGTCATTCTCTCTTCCTTGTTCACTCAAGGATCATCTCAAAACGAAAGCCTTGTCTCTCTAGATATTCAAAGATATGCGCTTTAATGCAACTCCACCGCAAATACAAACACAATCCCATGCAGCACAAGGCAATGTGGTGGGGGAAGTAGGATTTAACAGCATCGTAAAGGAAAGGAAAGAGTAAGTAGTGGAAGAAACATATCGAGGGCTTCATCAAGACAATCATTGCGTTGAATTATAATTGTCAGCACCATTCAGTCAGTCAAATTCCTCAAATTCGGTCAGGAAGTTCACCAAGTTCCCTTCCTGCTTGACGATGTGAAATGTTTAATTCTGTGACATGATTGGGTGAACAGTCACCATCCTCCCCTATTCACACACACACACACGCTCTTTCTTCGTCTCTCTCTTCGCCCTTTTTTTTATTCTGCTGGTGTCCAAAAATACCTTTAAACCCAATTAGTGGAATTAATTTCACTTATAGCAAGTTAATTATTTTGTGATGGATTGAAAAAAGGAGGAGATGAGGATAAAAGGGAGGAGAGGAGGACAATGGAAAGAGCAGAGGACCCTGAGAGCAGTCCTAAGGGGGGAGCTAAACTTAGTCTCTCTGTTCAGTCTTCCTGTCTCTCTCCTGTTCTTTAGCCGATCTGTCCATCTGTTTCTCTTTCTACCGGTCTGTCATCTTCCCTTCTCTTTTGTCTTTCTCCTGCTCTCTTTAGCATAACGCTTTCAATTGTTGAAACGGAGCAATTCGGTCATCATCCTAAAAAGGCCCCGACTATTCTCCTGCTGCTACTGAAAATGTACTTTGCACAAAGTATTTTTTGCACTAAAGCACTACTTGCACTACCGTCAAACTGTGTTGATTGTGTCTAACATATGTATATATTACTTGTTTTTTTTTGTATACCCCTTTTTACTCCCCCCCTTTTTTTTCCTACGCTCTTATCTTTTTATGTTATATGTTTTTGTTTATATTTGCACTGTGGGACTGCCAGAAATGGTATTTCAATTTTCTGTATGTATAACACATGTGGAAACTTTGACAATAAAGTGGACTTTGAACTACACAATTAAAAAAGAAATTAAAAAAATTATCGATAACTCACAACAACCAAGATAATTATTATTGCTTGTTAACTACACACTACGAGTGCCCTTACAACATTTTTTTAATGTAGTGGTCATTCAATTTTCTTCTTTTGTGGGTGTTTTGTATGTCACAGCGCAAACTGAGTCCGTTATCATCGAAAATATATCATTTATCATGCATCACTACCATTCAGTGACCTATAGGGCTCCACTTATTACATACATTTAAACCCACATTAGTACCCAGGTTTTAAATGTAATCCTGACTGAAACATCGGAACTCTGTACAGAAGGGGTGTCCAAAGATTTTTCACTGAGGGCCACATACAGAAAAACATACGGGCCCCTCACTAGAGGTGAGGTATATTGCCTCATAAGTCAGCAAAATCAATCAAATGTAGATAAATGATGCTTGATACTTGAATTTACTTTTTTTAAAAAACATTACAGCCCTCAATAGAGTTTCATTTATTTTGTTGGCAGCTCATTCCAAAACAAGAGCCTCAGAGTGCTTATAATAAGGGGAAATATGAAGGGTATATTTCAAGATTGTTATGTACAAGCTATTGGGCTTTTTTCTTCTCAACTTGTTAGAAAATGCTTTCAACTTCATATGACTACATTTATTTAAAAAGCGGGCTTATAAACACATGAATAATACTGTGTAATGTATGTTTATATATATTTAAGAAGTACAATATTAGACAAGCACTAGTTTCATTTTTGGGCCATATGTCATTATACTGAGTTTGGACACCCCTGCTGTAAAGGATAGGATATAAAAGTGCCCCTAAACAAGAAGTTTAAACATTTAAACAAAAGCATTTTACATCCGTCAGTATTCACATTATTCAATCAGGTTGCTTTTGAAGCAAATTCACTCATAAAATCTAGTCCATAGAAATAAAAATAAATAAATGAAAGATTATACAGTTAATTGTCCTACCGAAGATTGTACCGTTTACAAATTGTGTGTGTGTGTGTGTGTGTGTGTGTGTGTGTGTGTGTGTGTGTGTGTGTGTGTTAGCACCCTGGATCAGAGTCAATACATCATCATTCATCTGAGGTTTACAGGTCAGAGGCCACAGTGGGTGGTGTGGTATAGAGCTGTCTGTTGTTACATCATTATGGTGACCACAAACACACACACACACACACACACACACACACACACACACACACACACACACACACACACACACACACACACACACACACACACACACACACACACACACACACACACACTGTATCCCTTAGTAAGTCTTTGATTTTCTCCCCTGTTTCCTCATGAACCTTCCTTTAAAGCCTTGGAGTAATTCCCAAACTCCTCTGGCGGGAAGCCTTTCGGTCTGCGACGGCTGACCTCTGTGTGTGCTGCTTCATAATGCTGTCCAGATGATGCTGAGCAACCTTATGATTTCTACTAAAGCAGTCGATGTGTTTACTAAATGTACTAAAGCATTTGCACAATAATAGACAGTGCAGACAAATGCCGAGGTCAAACCACCAATCTTAGAGTGTATTCCCAGGCGAGGAAAACTTGTCTTGAATGGAAAGTCCATTATGCCATAAAAAGAGGAAAGACTTGTGCAACAGTAATTCTGGCTCTGGGATATACAGCGGGCTCTATACTTTTATATGCTTTGTGCTCAAGTGAAGCATCTCTCTCAATTCTGTTTTATTCTTTTCGATTGAGTGGATTTTATCTCGTGGAGTGAAGTTGTCTTCTCTTTTCCCCTCCTCTTGTCTAGCCGTTAGTATCCACAGTAGTCTGTGGTTTTCCCTGATTTCCCTTCTTTCCCCCACCCTCGGGCAGTCTGGAAAAACCTCCAGTTAAAAATGCCACATGGCTTCCCAGTTTTCCAGATTTTTCCGATTGGAAGTGTTGAATTCGAGTGGAAAACGTTGCTTCGTCATACCATTACGGATATAGTCGAGGAATGCCTCTGGGAAATGCTTCAGCCAGTGTGTGTGTTTTATCAATTGTCGTATTACTTAAACAGGGCAATTTCATGACGGGAAGAAAGAAAGAGCACAATGGCAGAGAGTAGTATCCATACAGAGAGAAGAAAACATGCTGCGAGATGGCTGAGCTGATGGCACTTCAGTCTAAATGTTTACAATTGGACCCTTTGGTTATGAAAGGAGGAATGCAGGAGAGAAAGAAGTCAGTTTGTGGCCAACAATCTAATAGCTTAATGACTCACAAGTGCTGGCAGTCATGAGGTACAATTGATGTGTGTGTGTGTGTGTGTGTGTGTGTGTGTGTGTGTGTGTGTGTGTGTGTGTGTGTGTGTGTGTGTGTGTGTGTGTGTGTGTGTGTGTGTGTGTGTGTGTGTGTGTGTGTGTGTGTGTGTTACAGTTAAGGCTTGCATATGAGCGGTAAATGACACTTGTTGTTTATTGAAACATCCAACCTCCGAACCACTTAGCAACACACAAGCACAACTCATACTGACACATTGTGGTTTTCTTCTCATGTCCTACAATGTCATGATAAGTTGTAGAAACACACACACCTTCAGGCAGGAGGTATTTGCCTTGGCTTCCACCTCTCTGTGTGATGAAAGAGCTCCAAGGAGACTTTATTCATACCAAGATGATCAGATCACACCATAAGTGGACTATTCGATTGCTCAAGCCTCCTCAAAACAGGCCTATACCCCCTGCGCTGTGTATGTGTGTGTGTAAGACTGTGGTATGTGGTTAAGTGGTCTGTAGTGTCTTCTTGCAAAAAAAAGGGGTCTTTTAGTACTTTGTGTGTTTTTACTTATATCTTTGGTATTTCAAGAAGGCAGCTCTTACAGTAAATGACTTGAAAATGTTGTATGTAGAACAGATGGTTTTATCACCACTATACGACTGCAGTTTGGTGTAGTGAAAGAGTAGAAATAGTAGTAGTGGCTGAGGGTTATTTTGACAGTATTTCCCTTTATGGATTCCATTGCATGCTTCTGAAAATGTAAGAAGAAATCACAAATCCTCTCATGCAGTCTGCAGTTGGAAACTGGATCAAAAGTAACCAGGTGTGTGCGGCTTTATTTCATAACAATGTGGAATTAAAGGACAATACCTGAAAATAATAACAAATGCATATACATACAAGATTAACATGGTGTCTTAAAAAATAAAATACATTTCTTTAAACAGAGTTGGAAAAAATTCAATAGATAGACACCAGCTTCACATTTGTAAGATTTATTGAGACACCTAGCTTAGTTTAGCATAAAAGCTAGAAACAGAGAGCTAGCATAATCAAGGTGGTGTAACCTCTCCCAAAACCACAAATACTTGTTTTGGACGGATAAAGTTATTACTTGTTAATTAGAGGTGTGTATAGTTTTTTATTGTATGTTTTCTTACCTTTGGACTGTCACACATGCTGTTTCACCTTATGCGAAGCTAAGCTAACATGCTTAGTTGTAGATAAGTTGCATCAAGGAGGGAAATCTATGTTATCTATGCTTGTGTGTGCATGGTCCTGGTAATACATCATGTGCTGGAGGCAAGTCTCTACAATGTAAAATGCATATAAAAGAAACAGCACACACATTATCTCAAACAAACATTTTGATTAAACTGCCAGTTAGGTTAGGATGTTGAAAGAAAAGAAGACAGAGTGTCATGAAGAGAGAGAAACAAAAAGAAAAGTGAGTGAGAGAAAAAGTGAGAAAAGGGGAAAGTTAGATGTGCGACGGAAGAAAGATGATGATACTCAAGTGCTTGTGGATGACTCATCCATAAACTAGTGATGCTTGACGGACATACACACACACACACACACACACACACACACACACACACACACACACACACACACACACACACACACACACACACACACACACACTAATACGGACAAATGCACACAGAATCGTGAATACTTAGTCACACACACATTCCACACACAAATATTTAGTCATACGCTTGAACATAAACGTAATCACACATGCATACACACCATTCACCCATAAGTCTGATACTGATTCATAGAAAGATGCGTGTTGGTTCAGTAGCTTCTTCCTAATGAGCCAAAATGGCCGCCGCCTAGCCGCAGTTTCCAGGCCAGAGCAGGGAACGGCCCCAGGTGCAGAGAAACTGGGCGAGAGGAATCAGAGGGGCTGGATTTAAATGGAGCTCATTAGCTCATGGTAGCCATGAGAGGTCCCTGCACACTGGGGAGAAACACACACTCACACACACTCTGGCATGAATGCAAACACAGATGGATAGCTTACATACAGTATCAGCACACACAAGTGCTGCTCAGTTAGATTTACAAGAGAGAAAAGAAGAATAGAGAGTGGGGAGAGAAGGGAAGAAAGATGTCAAAATATAGGAAGCAAAGAAATAAAGGTTAGTGAGGTTTGGTCGGTTGGAATGACTGGCAAGGTAGCAAACATTGCAGATGGCAGAGAGACTTGCATGTGCGATTGTGTGTGTGTGTCGTACCCCCTTCCCTGCATTCCCTGCTTGTCCACCCACTCAACATATGTCCTCTCCTCTCTTGCCTTTCCTCCTCATCCCTAGTCTTTCTAATAATCATATATTTTGTTGTGTCATTTCTCCCTGATATAAATGTGGGTGGTCTGTGTGGCAAAGTGCCCTTTGTGCTCCACTTCAGTGCTTTCTGATGTATTTATATCCATACACACACACACACACACACACACACACACACACACACACACACACACACACACACACACACACACACACACGCCTTTTTCGCTGTGCAGCCAATCTCTCATCAAAGCGGTGTTTGATTTCTTCTTCTGTTGCCCAGGCCCCAGAAGGGTGGGGGTACAAAGAGCAGGGAGGGGCTGAGCAGTGAAACTCAGCATCCACTAAGCCTCAGAACTCTAAATCTGCAGGAAAAAAATAAATCAGATGCTTTGTATTTGTCAGTCAAACGTTTTGCTAATCTTTGTAGAGGAATTGTACATGAGATTTGTCTGCTGTACCCAGTCAGAATTTGTTGAAATAAACATCAATCACTGGGAAATGCAGCTAATGTAATGCTCTTTTCTTATTGTGTTCGTTACAGTTAATTGGTTTTGATGAGGGATTTTGATCTTGACTGACGTAAAACATGTAGGTTGCTGTTCATTTTCTTAACTAATTGCACATTGACAGCTTAAAATGTTGCTACCCTGAAAGATTCAAAATGATCGCACTGTTTAATTTGTAGAAATGTTACTGTAGCATTGGCGGCCAGTGCCCCTGTAATATGGAGCTTGGACCCCCCTGTGGCCCCCCTCAAAAAGAATAAATCTATGATAATGCAATTCAGGTAAACTACTAATTTACTGTGATGTAACCCAGGCCAAAGTTAACAGGGATGGGTTTTTTTCAATAATACCCCAAACTTCTGTTAATGTTCTGTATATTGTGCCAAATTGACATTAAACAATTTTTTAAAATAAATTCATAGACACAAACTCTTAAACTTTAAAATATTGTTCTGCCTGCATTCAATGTGCCCCTCATTACATTATTAGCCCCTTCAAGGCACCCAGTCAAATTTGTCTAGAACTGCTAGGCCATTCAAACAAAACACAAGATGCATATAAAACAAGAAAAAATACAATAACAAACTGCACTACCTAAAACAGAAGAAACAAAAAAGGAAGATATAAGACAACATAAAGTGTTTTTATGAGTGGTATAAGATCTAACAAGAACAAAAATAACTTTTCTTTTGTGACTTTTTCATGTGTGACCCACAATTTACCTGGAACCAGACCATGATATTGCTTCAAATTTCAAAATCAATCATACAATTCCACAATAAAACACATAATGCAGAGAATAATAAAGACTCCAACTAGGATTGCTGCCTTTTGTAAGACTCCAAGTTCAAACTGTGAGCTACCTGCTCCTCTTTACATCACAGACTGTCTGTTGCACAACTGAAATAAAAAAGGTGCCTGGTTCCCACCTCTGTTCCCATGGCCCCACGTCTCCTGGTGGGGGAGGTGCAGGGTGGGTAGGGCCTGAGTCATAAACCTAACGCTCCCTCTGAGACTGTGGCGATGCCAGACTGTGGAGCTAACAGTGAGAGCACATTCATTAGCGTTTTATTGCCCTGTAGTCTCGTCAATTAATCACAGGCGTGCTCACGGACGAGCACATCCCTTTTTACGGTTCCGAACACAGAAACACACGTAGGATGGCACCCGCATTGTGTGTATCTTTGAATCGCACATAGACATTACCACATGTGCTTCATTTGATGGCTCCCCGGTGTGTTGTACGTCAGACCACAACTTCTCTTTAGGTCCTTATTTCTGCTCCTCTGAGATCACTTACACTCATAATACATCTGTAGCTCCTGTGAGGACACTTATTGATACAACAGTAAAATGGCGTCTCCTCGACTACCCTCTTCTCTAGGATTTATTGAAGGAATCTTAATAGTGGTAATTGCAGTTTCATTTATAGCCTAGTTTAAATGCTGTCTGTATTTGTGGCAGATGTGCTGATTGTCACCAGTGTTTTCAGGAGTTTTATGGCGTGTACCTCTTAATGGTTTTAGTAGCAGTACAGTCATTTATTTAGCATTTTATAACACTTTTGATTTGCAATGCAATATCCTGTCTTTTTCTTTCTGTAATGAACATCAGAATTCAAGCTCCAAGTGTGTGCAGTTATTCAATTTTCAGCTTTCCTTGAATTAATCAGAGCTTTTAGAGTCAACACAGTTTTATACCATTATAAGTGAATGTGACCCTACTGTCTTATACAATACTGTTTCAAATCATCAAAAATAAAGGCTTGAATAAAAGAAAATAGCTTTTTATTTGCCCTTGTTTCCTCAGAATAAGGTGCTGCTACTGGCTCAGTGAGACAAAATAGCGTTAATAATTTTTGATCAATTTCATCGTATTTCCCTTAGGTAAAGAAATAGATGAATGACTCTTTGACTCTTCTACAGACCCAACACAGCAGCTGAATAATGTCAGGGACTTTACAATATTGAGTGAATAGTGTGTGAGGCAGGTAACTGTGCAGTCAGTCACTGTTATTCAGGCTGGTGGCTGTACAGAGCTGTAGAGAAGGCAGCAAACACATCATGAGGTATGCTCAGCATAATGGACCATGATCATGCGACTCCTAGGGCTAAACTAAAAGATCATACATAACAAAGAGTAAATTATGATGTTGAGAGGTGATAGCATAGCAGCTAATCATGTGGTCAAGCATCTGCACGGACTTGAACAATCTCTGAAAAATCTGACACGAGTGATGGCCTGATAACATGCTGGGAAATCAAACATGAGCCTGAAACATGCGAGGAAAATGTAATACAAGGACATTTCTCATTTGTGATTTTCCGGATATTTACCTCAGAGTGTAAGCTTAGCTAATAAGTTGGCTCTGTGCACAGCTTAAGGGCAAATACTGAACCACATGAGCATCTGATTAATGGTGGCTCTCGTTGGGTGGTGTTGTGCGAGTACACACTGCTTTTCTGTTGTTTTAGTCATTAAGAGAGAACAAAGTCTTTGCAGTTATATAATACCTTAGGTCATGAGAGTGCTTCATTAAATAAGGTTATTTGTCATCAGCGGTGTATGTGTTAAGCCTTAACAAAACCATTAGTCCTTAACAGTTAAAGTCTAATTGTCATGCCTTTACTTTACATCCTTTTTGAGACATTTGGGTGTATTTGTGAGCTAATTTATTGTCAAACTGCAGTCAGTAAAAATGTTTTAATACTTTTTCTTTTATAAATGTGGAAATTAACAAATTGCCTAATGATAGGTGAATTTCTTAAGAAACATTTGTTAAACCACACTGACACTTTAGACTTTAGATGTTATGCCAAGCTTCTTCAGTCCTGTTGCATAAGGCTTTTTGGAAGTATTTTTTTTGAAATTGAATCCAATTCTGCCGTACTGGGTGATCGCTGGCAATCAGAACTGACCGCTTGGTTAAAATATCATCCTCCTTTCATGTATTATTTGCTGGTTTGTATGAGTTTTAAAGCTTTTTGTTTGGGGAACAAAACATTATGGATTTTATCTTATTATCTAATTATATCTTAATAATTATACATTTGAAAGAATATGTATCTTATCAACATATGGTTGATATATTTACCATGGCTCTATTGAGAATTACTTATTGATAGCATTTTGTTAAACAAGTGGCTGTGTCTGTTAATATGTTCCTGTCTTATACTTTAAAAAGCAATTACCTCTAAATAGACAAGCTACCTGAATATGAGGCTGTGAAATATAATTTGTTTGCTTCTTTCTGAAGCTTACAAAAAGCTTCCCGTAGGAGCCTGTTGAAATTTAAAAAAAGGCTGCCCAGTTTTGTCTATGTTTTCTTTCCCAAAATAAATATGAATCTCCCTTTGAAATACCATTAATAACACTTCAATTTTGCCATCTGTCAACACTCAAGGCAGTCAAATATGTTACATGAAATATACAAATTCAATATGGCTTACATCATAACAGGCTGAGAAAAATACATATTAGACATTCAGATGCTTGTCAGAAACAGCTAGTGTGTGTTGGTCGGGTCTACAGAGGCATATAGTCACGGCTATAGCATCTATAGGATATTTTTCTCCTTTGAATGCAGGCATTGATATTTCAGCAGGGAGAGAAACATCCGCACATAATAGCATCGGGGCATATTTTATTATAAGTGATGCTATAACAAAAAACACAAAAGCCTGTGTTCGAACTTTACAAATTGTGTTGTTACTCTGAGTTAAATCTGTTTACCCTTTTTATCCAGGGAAACAAGCTTAAAGAATGTTTACTACATTTTCATCCATGCTCTGCTTCACATTTATATAGCCACACACACTCCCTGCTGGCAGCTTCCCAGTGAAACCACAGCCTCCCACTGCATGCTGAAAATAAGGGCTACATTCCTTGCTCAGGGGCACGAGGCAGAGTGCTCTCGTCATTACCTTGTCCATGCAGATTTTTCTAGTTTTAGTGTTGCTTTTTTTATGTGTGAGAAGTCCTTTACACTCCACTTTAACCTCTTGTTGACCCCACAGCAGCTGAACCAGTTTTTGCAGCCTTTTTTCGCATAGTGAGGTCAGCGGGTCCCGCTGGCAGGCTTGGCAAAGAGTGTCAACTCGCAAACAGAGCAGGGAAGCAAATAAACTACACTGAAACAACTGAAACGTTGCCTTTAATGAAAAGTATTATGTCAACACATTTCACGTATTAGGTTAGTTTAAAGCAATAATATTAAGTTGAACCTTATATTTTTTATTTAAACTTAATATTGTTGCTTTCAACTAACCTGATACAGTGATGTGAAATCTGTTGACAATACATCTCATTAAAGTCAACGTTTCAGTTGTTTCACTGGACCCTGAAGTGTTTTTTTTTCCTTTCCATTTTGATTTTGTCTTCTATTTTTAAAGATACAGCAGTGAGTGACTAGTTTTTTTTTAACAGAAATAGAAATGGGGCTAAGTATAAACTGTTTGGACATGATTCATCTGTGTGATCAGAGTAACTGAAAATAAGCCGTGGATTCGTTTTTTAAAGTTTGGATTGTGTGCAGATCATGCGCAAAAATCACACCTACTGTATTTTATATTCAGAGGAAAACTTTGTCTTTGGAACGTTCGTTTTAAAAAGCATTTCTGTTTATTATGTGGACATTAGATGTGCTCTTAGCCATTTGTCTTTACCATAGTAACCTATCCACAGAGAAGATTAATGTAACCTCTGCACACGTATGCCAGGGTCACCCAGAGAAATTGGGAGATTGGAAAGCTTTCAGGCTTGATTTTCCATATTTTACCGTCAAAGGGTATGTATTTACAAGATGACTTGAGGAAGTGAGCGATTGAATGTGCAACCGATGGTTTGGTTTGTTGCCAAAACGGCAGTGTTAGCAGCCAAAGCAGACATCCATCAGCGTTTAGATTCTGCCTGTTGATATTTCCAAAGCCTGGCAGCAGAATGGATACAAATGCAACAATCAGACCAGGAATTAAAATCCAAAAGTGGCCATTTTGGTTTTGTTCAGAACATGGGGAAAGAAGATTGATTGAACAATGCTTTCACATTTGTGTACTTACAACAGCATGAAACATAATAAAGCATTTGACAGTACAAATGTGTTACTCTATGCTAAAAGTAATTAAGGGCTGTTTTGATGTTGTCAAAACAGCTAAGATGTATTTGCTGTTGATTTTTTTTAATTGTGTGTTATTTCTGTACTTCCCGTAAAAAACATGGGTAGTATAAAGTATGGAGGCTAAAATATTCCACATCTGTATTCCAGACACTGTTTGATTCTGTACTGTACAGGTGGTCAGATGGTTTTTGCACAGTAATGACCTTGCCAAGGTTAGGAGTTCCATTCAGTGCGTACAGAAGATGAATGCAATTACTTTAGCGGAAGGCCATTTGCATGCAGGCTTTGTTTGAATGGAACATGCTGTACTCCATAGGAGCCTATTCTGCCCTTTACTGATCTAAAGGGCAGATGTGAAGGAAGGACAGGAAGACAAAGACAGAACAGGAAGAAAAGGAAAAGGATTAAAAGAGAAGTATAGCAAATAGGGAGACTTGCAAACATGGGAATACGGCAGAAAGAATAAAATAGGCAACATTTAACATACTGTGTATCAACTTATTTTCACCAATCTTAAGTATTAGCCACCAGAAACATAATTTCCTCAAAGTCTGGGGAATTAAGCGACCTATAAGTGTTGTTGGTATTTCTGCTTTTGTAATATATCCCACAATTATCTCTCATAATGCAGTTACAGAGGCTGTTTATGCTGTTTTAGTCACAGCAAATTGGATGAAAGTGTCAGCTAATGGAGATCATGAACATCAGATGTAAGGAACGATGCTAAGAGAGAGACAGGTAGAGAGACGGCTGGTATCTGGGTTACTTTGGCCTCACATCTCTCCACTGCAGATGAATATTAATAAGGAGTTATTAATATCTGCTGCCTGCGCTGTGTGGATATGTGCATATGCAAGGTCGGCGTGGAGGCGCAGCGTGAACAAGCCTCCTCCTCCTCCTCTTCTTGTTTCTCCTCCTTCTCCTCCTCTTCCACACAACCTGTAACTCCATCCATCACTCTACCTTCCTCTTCACTTCATTTTTTTTTTAGTTTTTCTTTCTCCACCATTTGCTTCACCCCCACATTCAGGCTTCCTGTGTGTCACAGCTCCTTATGTTTCAAGGAATGCTGCTTTGTCATAAATCAAATCATAGTGACATAATTTATGTGTTTTTGTAAGAACGATCTATAGGAGACAATGTATTGGGCAGGTTCTAGGGTAGATGAAGTACTCTAATTGTAAAATCTAATGTCTAGCAAGAGCAACAACTGGGAAATTCTGTATTCATTGTCGAAGCTGAGCAGACATCAAGAGTGAAATCACAGATTTTTTTGCAGTGGGTTATACTTTATGTCCCATAGATAATCTTTGATCACAAGCATTTTATTATGATGGGTTCTAAGATTTTAAGAAGACTCAACTGTTGCATTCATATTTTTTCATCTACTCTGGATAAAAAAAGCAACATAAGATGTCCAATTCATCAGAATCATCCAAACAAATGAGAAGTCTATGCATAAACGAGATAATGTTGGGTTCCTTTACTGCCTTACAGAAAAATCTTCAATGCTAAGTTGACTAAAAGTAACATACATTGTATTTTTCAAATTGTGTGTTTTATTATATGGTCTAAGGCAAACCAACTCACCTCAGTGAAATTCTCTGGACCTTGTTGGATTTTGCTCTGACTACTCCACTAGCCAGCCCCTTGGGTGGTTCCACTTGACTTCCAAAGTCTTTAAGAGCTTAAAACCATGCAGTCTTATCACTTGCTCAAAGTTAGCCCTCTGAGGATTTATCACAGAATGTCCTTGTTATAACAATTGTCACTTGAATAGGGATGACAATTAGCTAAATTTAACACTCCCTGTGAGCTACTTTGATTAATTTCCTGAAGCTCTGAATGGGAAAAAACTACCATTAGGAGGGTTTATTTTACAAGAGGATGATTGTTAACTATGTTAAAATCCAACAAAAGACAAGGCTGCCAAACCTACACGGAAACAGAATATGCAACCAAAGAAAACAGTAGCTACCTACCTAACTTTGTCCAGCTTTGTTACAATTGTGTCCAACATATAAAACTCCTTATAACAACATATCTATACATTATAGTCCTTTTTATTCTATATGCTTCGAACACATAGTCTATCCCCCCTGACCTCCAGGGAGTAGGAAAAAACCCAACCAATCAGTGCTTCAGAAGCATGATTCAGAGCTTGAGGGTTTGGCCAAGCTGTAATAAACTAGAAAGTCCAGATGACAGTGAGCAATGTGCTGTTGAATATGAAGCCTGAGTGCATGATCTATACACCCGAGTCCCTTGACATTTTACTTTGATATCTATCTCATGTGGAGGGGTGTGCACATACACATGCACACACTTCCTCTTTCCCCCTCCACTTCAATATCCACTTCAGATGGCATGTCACAGTTTAATGAATAAATCCATAGACGATAAGGTTTCTGTAATCAGCGCTCACCGCAATGAAAAGTGCAATAACAGCACTTTAGATATTTTACTGTTAGAATGACCTCATTCAAAAAAGAAAAAAGGAAATGTGCACCTAATAGGGTGGAAATGTATGACATGCTTTTGTTGACAGGGCAAAACACCCTCAATTGAGGCAGGCAGAGTTTTTTTTACTGCTCTGTGTGGTGAGACAAATGAGAAGCACTTTGTTTTCAATGTAGGCCTACAGTAAATGAGTGGGAATTTCCCTCGACAACAGGCCGTCCTTTTTGCGACTAAGGTTAAATATTCTGTACATTAAGATGCGTTTCTGTATACCCTGTTCTCATGTTTGTTTACCTCCTCGGTCAGATTATAGGCAGGCGATTCAGGCGTTTCCTTGTAAATTGCATTCGTGTCCTGCTAACACTGTGTGGATTTTTTGCTCCGTCAGTGCATGCTGGAATTTCTGTCAGGGGGGTTATAGATCAATGGGGAGCAGGTGTGTACGTGTGTTGTCGTTCATGAGAGCAGGTGCATGTACTGTATATGTGTGTATAGGTGCGCTTGTGTGAGCATTGTGGGGAAAGTGTGTGTGTGTGTGCTCACTCGGTTGGATAATAAGCACATATGGACAGAGTGAGAGAGCCAAATGAGAGACACCCACACATACACACGGGGTATGTAGCCTTCAAAATACACAACTGATACAGGCGGGTGATTTAGACCGCTTGTGAGTGAGTGAGTGACACATGAATTGAATAAAAATAGTATTAAGCTTACAACCGGTATTTATGATGACAATGATAATGAGGGTAAAGCATGATGAGATGTCAAACAAGCAATGCAGAACATAGAAACAGTGCCTATTATGACTGTTATACCAGAAAAAAAGAGTTCACCTCCATTATGTCATTATTTGTATTATTGTAGTCTAAATCAGGGTGGGAAAGTGGTTGTTAAATCCAGTAACGAAGCAACCGGCTTGTGTATTATTTTGCCGATGGACTAGCTGCTCCTTTCAGCTAAGTAGATGTTAGAGAGCAAGAGAGAGAATAATTGTCAGCTATTTGAAAATGACAGACGGGGAAGTGATGGGAAAAATAGTGAGAAGCAGCGGAGCAAGTGAGATCGAGAAAAATGGGGAGATGAGGAGGGGTAGATTGATGGAGAATAGGAGGAAGGGTGCGCAGCTGAAAATGAACTTGTCCGCTGCTTGAGACCCAATGGAGGGAGTGACAGCTATATAGATTAGAGAAAAAAGAGGGAGGAAGAGAAGCATTGAGGGGAGGAGGGAGGCTGATTGTTAGCAGGTAACATAGGGATGAGAAGGAGAAAGATGTAGAGGGGTGAGATAGCGGGGTGAAGGATTTGGCAACCATGATGAGGAAGAATGGGGGGATTAAGAGGATGCAGAACTACTGAGGGAAAAAAAGAGTACAAAAGGAGGTCATCTTTCAAAAGAAACCACAATTCAGCTGGGATGGCAGATGACAGGGTGTGTGTGTGTGTGTGTGTGTGTGTGTGTATATGTATAGGTTACCAAGGTCAGAATCAGAAACAGGTTTACACATATGAGGAATTTGCCTTGGTGTATATGGTGCTTACATAAACACAAACATAGCTAAAGGAGACAAATTGTCGGAAAAACAACCCCAAAAAACGATACAATTGTACATAAAAGAAAACCATTATAACATTAAATATAAAAAGTGATTTACATTGATAGATATTAATAGAGACCGAAAAACAATGTACAGTATACTCTGAAAAAATACAGAATAATGAAATAAAAGAAGTGCAGTGTATTGTTAGGAAAGTGAAAAGCTCTGCAGATACTAAAAGAGGTAGCTTTTGTACAAATGCTTGGAGGGTTGCAGGACTTGCAATACTTAAATGAAATAAATAAATATATTGTTTGCATAGAGTGCATTAATGTAATGCACTGTGATCCATATGTAAAAATAATTTAAAAAAAACATTGCTCAGGTTTCTAGACCTTAGTGAGGCTGTTAATAGGATTTTCCTTTTTTTATTTTGAATTAGAGCTTCAGCAAGCAGTGGGCCCTTAGTGTGCGGCTTGCATGTGTGCGTCCCTCATTAATTAGTGTCTGATCAGGTGTCATCATCAGTTAATCGACTGATAATTACATCGTTACTGCCCACCCAAATAGATCCCTGTTGGGACACGACAAAGAGAAGGAAAAGCAGATGGAGGTAGAGAGTGAGAAATGAGGCAGATGTGAATGAAGAAAGGGAGAAAAGGAGAAGGGCACACAGAGGAGATGACGGGAGGGACTGATTTGGGGCGGGATAATCTAATTGGTCCCCTACCCTGTCTGTTATCTGGTCGAGACAATTAAAGACAAGAGCAGGATTTCTAAAGTTTGAATGATTTTCTTCCTTTTAAATTGTTCGATGATTACATTTTTGCTGCTGTAATGTATACTTATATTTGTGTGTGTGTGTGTGTGTGTGTGGCAATGACACTTTGTGGCAGAGTGCTTGGAGTTGCAGTGATAGCATCTCTCCCCAGTCTTTATCATTAGGCAGATAGCAGCTCCACTGACTTGAATTTGCTTCAGAGCTTATTAAAGTCTGCAGTTGAGTCACACTGGAGTTCCACTCAGTTAGGTTCACTTCAAGTTCAGTTAGATTTAAGGCTGATTGTCATACAGTTTATCGACTAATGTTATTGCTCTATCTGCGGTCCATATTAATTAAATGTTTTACAGTTGTATCAACTGTATATACTGTACATCATGTGCATACAGTACAATATCGCATATTCATATTCCACAAAAAGTTGAAAGAAGCACTTTTTCAGAGAAGTCTGTTTGACTTTGTCACAGTAAAGCACAGGCGAATATAAATAATACAATTAAAGATGGCTGAATTGTTTTTCTACTGCAATTTTACATGCTGGTTCACTGTAATGGCTCACTGAGACACTTGGATAGAACAGATATGTCTATCACTAATGTTATTATCAGTAACACCTGAGCTATTACTATTATTATTATTATTATTATTATGTTAACCATCAAATATTGACTGATCATTACATCCAACATATTGTATAAGAAAACCACAAATTATCATCTGAATATTATTGGTAACATCTGCACAATGATGATATGTCGCGATGCCTGCTGTGAAACCAACAAAGTGCAATAAGACATAAAAATGGCACATGAATAAGGTAAAAAAGGCTCCATCCGTTCCACAAACCTCTATGTCTATGGCCGTACATATAGCAGAACATGTATTTATAAAGGAAGTAGTATTTAAAGAACCTTTGAGTATACTATTATTGACTGTAGTCACACTTATACAGCATTTAACTGCATAACTTTAAGAACACTAGTGTGTAGTATTACTGTATTGTACTGTTAGACCGATTTAAATACTGTAATAGCCTCTGATTGACTGAAGCACTGCGGAAACCATTGTCTGCACTAACACCATTGACGTTAATACTATATGAGTGAATTATGGTTAAATACTTTTAGCTGTAAAGTCATGTGAGGGATGGATGAATTATTGGATTAGGTTCTGTCACTGGTGGTTAAGCACCCTAGCCCTCCTCCCATTATCCTCATCTTCCTCCTATCCCTCCTTCTACCTAGATTTTAATCTCCTCTTCCTGTTTCCTTTTCTTTTGTGTGTCATTTATTCCCCCCTTCTTTATAACCTCTGTGTGACTCTCCATCTTCCCACCGTAAATCCACTTCCTCTCTCCTGCATCACGTCTGTTTCTTTTTTCCTCCCCCCAATCCCTTCATCCTTTGCTTTTCCTCCCTCTCCTCTTCAGTCAGAATTGTATTTCAACAGGCTGCTGTTTACCCCCATGCAGAATAAAGAGCTGCTAACAGAATTATAGTCCCTCAGATCAGCACACAGTCTATCATACAACACAGAGACCCACAGCATGACTGGCATGTGCAGGACAGACACCGACCCGCGGTCAGACAGACAGATTAGTGAGCTCAGTATTATTAAAGTTTTACTCTCTTCACTAATCCTCACACTGTCAAGCGTGCACATACACACATATACGTACAACACACACACTCTCAGTGGGGTACACCCTGTGAGAGGGGCAGACAGTGTGAGATAAACTGATCACACAGCAGTACAATATGCTGAAAGTGATTATATGTGTGAGTGTCTGTGCATGTTTGTGAGAGATTGTAAGCAAAAGAGAGAGAGATGATGATGTGAACAGCAGTCAGGAAGCAGATATTAACTCACACTAGAGAAAAGAAAGAGGAAAATATTTTCCACTGTAGAGAATCATCTGGGACAGTAGCATACTGCAAAAGATACAGAAACTGCGTCAATTTTCGTTGTTTGTAGGCTTTTGGTTACGGTTGAAAATCGGTTTACTACTTTCTTGGTCCTCTGTTCTACAATAAATGCCAAGTTTAGAGATAATGGGGTATAGTTTTATCCAAGTAATGAAACGCTCCAAATTAAACCACAGTGTGATTTCCCATAAGGCACAGCTGCATCTAACACCAAGTGACTTCAGGGCTGATACATTTAAAGAACATCTCCTTGGGCATTAATTCTGTATTCACAGAACACAGCTCTTTAATATTTGCAGACAGATCTTCTGTTGTTGTTTAATCTGTGCATTTGTATTAAGATTGCCTTAAGGGCACTCCTGTTTTATTGAGCTGTAATACAGAAATAAAAATAAAGATGATTTATTTAGCACTCCAAACAAATATTTGAATGTGCTTGGGTTAGAACACAAATAAAAAGGTAAAAAAGAGTTAAACCATTAATTTGCAATATTAATAAAGCACTTACAAATGTGGAGTTCATCATACAATATTAGAAACCAGGTAGGTTATAAAAAATAAAAACAAAATGATTGAAAGACCATCGGATAAAAATAATTTCCAGGTCAATGTGAAGGTGCAGCATGATTGAATGAGCAGCAGGCTCCTGTCTGACTGGCTGCACAGAGGGCAGGTGCTGGGGGGGAGACAGGGAACGGAGGTACCGTAAAACAAGTCAATATTAGGAGTTTATATGATCATTTTTTCCACTAATAGAAAATTGTGTAAAGGATTGCAATTTCATTTTTGACTGTTGCATTACACTTACAAATCTTGGCAACATTTTGTTCTACTTCTGTTAGCACCAGGCACTTTAGCAGGTTAGCTTGGTGCACACATTAAAGGTTTGTAGTGTCACCTGTTAGCCTGCGCAGAAAGAGGAGAAGAGCTTGTGGTAAACTGTACTGATGAGATAATGAAAAAATCATGATTCTAATAAGTGGTTCATATGTTTGTTGTATCAGTGTTTGTTTTGGAACGCTGCACGGTCCAAGTTATTCCCCTGGGCTAAGCTAGCTCCTGATAGCTAAACAATTCTAGCTAGCCTGGTTATTTTTCTCAGTTTTGGAATATAACGATACCAGAGTATGTGTAGTTTCTCATATGCTGTACCTTACTGCAGTTTGGAGGTTTATGCACTTACTTTTACTTTACATTTTAGAGACAAATATTTAAAGCCTGCGTCATCTACTTACATCCTTTGACAGCTTGTTGGTTACTTTACTATTATTATATAACTACTCTATAGAAGCCTGCATTCAATAATTCATATACTGTATTCTACTGTAATTAAAGTATTTGTAAGGAAAGTACATTTCGACATGTTACAGTACAAATTCACAGGTGTTGATAATAAAATGAATGATGGCTCATAGCATAGCTGCTTTGGCTTCAGGGTCCTCCTTTGCTGGTCACATTTTCATAGTGTCATTAATGTTATTAGTAACACCTGGGCCTTCCCTACCATAATTGGTGAAAATGTCAGCTGTTAACAAGGCTTGTATCTCTGCTGTTTTAGTTGTGCATGTTGCTGATACAATATCTGGTTTTATTATAGCAACAGTCTTGATTCAGAACTGTTAGTCATTTTAAATAGGAGTTCTGCTTCTATTCTGTACATTGAAAGAGCAGGACAAGCAAGAGAAAGTCAAGAAAGGCTCGATTTGTTATCTACTGTTTAGTTATTAGAAAGAAGTCAAGTTTTTGGCCAAACACTATGACAATTAAATGCACTTTTTCATAGTTTCTTTGATCAACCACTTGTTGATAGCTATATTATTGGAATCAGTGAGGGATTGCAGGCTAGGTATTGCTGTGCCACTAAGTTGCTGAGGACCTGTGTTTTTGATTTCAATACTTTTTGAAAATACTTGTCACCTTTATGTGCCTGTCAACAATCAGCATGTGAAGGTAGATGCCTTTGGGTCCTTTGTGCGTGGGATATAGTTATTACTCCTCAGGATCTGATGTAATGCTCCCTAAGGCCTGTTCGTAGAAACGTACAGTATAGCTGTGAAGTGAAAGGAATAGGAATCAAAACGGATATTGTGGTCGCCCTGTAATCATACCAAGCATTACAGGATAAGTCTCTCCACCTCCCTGATACCTCCCCACACTTCCTGTTCACCCCTCTCCTTATCTCTGTTGTGACACCACAGGTTGGATTAACTTTACAGGCGTTCTTAAAGTTTTGCATTCACTTTATCCCAAAAGTAGCTTTGCCTTCATGGGATTTGGGAATTTGACTTTGGGAATCCGGATACTTTTGTTCAAATGTGACAGAAGTCTGCATATTAGTAACAGTGTTGACATTCAACCAAGATTAAGGTTTATTACTGTATGTGACTCCATACATTATTTAAAACTGAACCAAGTGATTTAAATCAAATTGTCAACAAAAACATTTGAAAGTAAATGGAATTACTTTAGTTTTAATTCATTACCAAGTGTCATGTTTGCTAGCGTCAGTGACTGTGATTTATTAGTTTCAAAAATATATTTATAGTTTCCATAAAGAACTGGGGTTATTTTCTGTTCTCGGCAATATTTCCATTAATGTGTGTTCAAACAAAAAATGTGGGCAGAAATGTGTGTTGTCTTGAACCTGAAAAGGGTTCAGGCTTGCACAGAGTGTGTAATCCACTACATGGTGAGAGAATGTGCAGAATCCTTGTTCAGATGTCAAAAGGAAAGAGGGGCTGGGCGGATATTATAACTGTCTTTAATCTGGCTAAGCATACAGTATGGATAATCCGCTCTCCCTTACTTTTACTTACTTAGTCTTATTCCTACAATTTCTCTGGGCAGAATGACTATGTAATCTCACTGAGATTATTGAAAATCTGTCTCCATTGTCTCTAACAATTTTGTTTGGTGTTTTTTTCTATTGCATTTATTTGTTTTCTGCATTATTGTATTTTTTATACTCTGCGCTTTTCCCAACTGAGTGAATGGACAGTATGACTCTGGGACCCTTGCCATTTTACCATTAGTACCAAACCCTGAGGAAATGTGGAAGGATAGATATTCTATTTTAAAATCAAAAATTCAAAACATTGATAAAGAGTTGTGAGATAAGATGATCATTATGTAAAGTTGCTGGTCTGATGAGAGGTGTTTACTGTGTGTTGTTGACACAAAGTGAATGGGCTGTATAACCTACACAATATGTTGAGGAAATAAACAGTACACAGTTGTCTCTGTTGTACTTGTTTGACAGACGGGAGAATATTAGTCACCGTCTATTCTATTCGACAGGGAGACAGCTTCACTGTTTGAAAATACACAGGGCTCACTAACTGATGTGTCAACAATTCAAACATTCTTGAAGCCTCCCAAGTGAACTGCTAAACTGTACAAAAACTGAAACACTGGAGGAAAGTGATTTAGATGCTCTCTGACAGTTGCTTGTTAGCAGAGGTGGGAGAAGTTTTCAGTTCTTGTACTTGAGTAAAAGTATAAGTACCAGAGTGTAGGAATACTCTGTTACAGTAAAAGTCCTGCATTCAAAATGTTACTCAAGTAAAAGTAGAAAAGTATTAGCATCAAAATATACTTAACATTTCAAAAAGTAAAAGTACTTGTTATGCAGATTGGTCCATTTCAGAATAATATCTCTGATATGTTTTATAATTATTGATCATTAAAGTGTTCTCAGAGCTGGTAAAGGTGCAGCTAGTTTGAATGACTGTGTATACTGTTACCTCAGGTATAACTAATGTCTTATTAGTTCCCATTATTAATCAAATTTTGCAAAGTAACTAAAGACGGTCAATAAATGCATTGGAGTACAAGTACACAATTTACCTCTGAATTGTAGTGCAGTAAAAGTTCAAACTAGCAAATAATGGAAATACTCAAGTAGAGTAAAAGTCCATCAAAACTGTACAGTATTTGAGTAAATGTACTTAGTTACTTTACACCACTGGTGGTTTGCTAACTTTCTTTTACTTTTCCCCTCTCCACTACAGGCTCCGACTACTCTCCCCCTCCCCCCCTTCCTCCCCCTGTACTGACCAACGAGCACACTGGCGGTGGCAGCCACAGTGACCATGGTGGAGGAGGGGGCGGGGTCAACCACGGGGTGGGTGTGGTGGGCCTTGCCCCGGAGCACTTGGCCACACCGGGGGCGGCCCTGAGCTGGCAGGCGGCCATCGACGCTGCGCGTCAGGCGAAGATGATGGGCAACGCCGCATCAAGTGTAGGGGCGGTGCTCGGGTCGGGAGGGGGCGGACCCATCTCCACAGCTAGCTCCACGCAAAGGAAGAGACAACACTATAGCTCCAAGCCGAAGAAACAGACTACAACGACTGCCACAAGGCCGCCACGGGCCCTGCTCTGTCTCACACTCAAGAACCCCATCCGCAGGGCCTGCATCAGCATCGTAGAGTGGAAGTATCCTTTAACTACCCATCAGGGGGCTGGTCTTTATAATGTTGGCCAAGTGGAATAACCTGCAGTGTGTCACTTTCAAGAACATTTCCTTTTTTTTTTTTTTTTGACAAAAAATGTATTATTTCAACAGATTTCACAGAACTGTGTTAGGTTATGTATTAGGAAAGCAATAATATTAGGTTTTAAAAATAGATAAAATACATTTAAAAAAGTCAACGTTTCAGGTTTTCAGTGCAACTGACTCTTAAGGAATTCACAATACTTACAAAATGAAAACTATTAAAAAGGCCAGATGCAGAAGTTCTTTACCAAAAAAAACATCCTCGATGCTACTAAGAATGAACCGTCAAGATAGCATCAATAGCTTGCAGAAGCGGTGCAGATGCAGTCTTTACAGCTAGCTTACTGTTAAGACAAAGCAGATAATGGGGCACATTTCCATGCAAATCTCACATAAATACTGTTAGAGTGTCGTGCTGCAACCACATTTCATCCTTCCTCTTTGGAATGGATTGATTGATGCTGGATGGAAATATGCAGGTAGAAAGTGGGGGACATAACGGGTAGAGGACCTAAACGTGTTAGGAATTCATCACACATGCTCTTTTGCTACGTTTCTTCTTCCCTCTCCCTTCTTCTCTTTCTTTCTTAATCCATCTCTCTCCTTTCCTATGTCACACTCAGTGTTATTCACTCACACAGCTTAATCCTTTTTCCCCTTCCTCTGCCTGTCCTTCTCCTTCTCTCGCTCTTCCTGCTCCCTCTTTCATCTCACATTCTTTTCTCAAAGGAGGATAAAACAAATTGTGTCATTTTCATCCCTCCTTCACACCCCTCCGAGCATATGTCTTTCTTCCAGCTCTGCCTAACTGCATTCATCCTCTCTCCCCCAGGTACATACATGCCTCTGTTCCTCCTTTGCTCCCTCCACCCTCCACCTCCACATCTCCCTAACCGTTTATTATCCGTCTTCCCTGTCTCTGTCCATTCAAATCCCTTTATTCCTGCTGTTCCTCCACCCGTCTTTCCTTTCTACCCTTCCTTTTTTCTTTCTCATTTTTAAGCCTCTGAACATAATGACTTGGTCCTCCCTTAGAGGAGGAAGAGATAGGGACAGAAATGGTCAGAGTCACAGCAAAAGTAATGTATAATAGGAGAGGGTCCACATGAGCATCGACTCAGCAAGAGCCGAGTCACACATCGTCCTGAGAGGGATAGGCGGGGAGGAAGAGGAGGGGGAAATGAGAAGGGCAGGGCTCTGGGCAGGGCATGGATGTCAACAGGAGAGATGGTGGTGGTGGCGGATTAGCTGAGGAGGGGGGACTGAGGGAGGAGAGGATCGGAAATGTAAACAAGAAAAATAACAGAGCAGGAGGGGGACAAATATTAAGTGAGAGTAAGAGAGGAGGGGGATAATGAGGGAGGTAAGAGGAGTGGAAGACTGCGAATTGATGAAAAAGACGAGTAAGTAGTGTTTATGTTGGAAGAAGTTGCATTAGGGGATTAGCACAGAATACATCAGAATGTATAACATTGTAGGCTTTAATGAAAACATACTTTAGGTCATAATCTGACCCCCTACTAAATGCATATAATAACCTTCAGGGCTTGTTTGTATTATTCAAAGTATGGTTTAATCAGTTTTAATCAGAAGCCAAGACCCAAAATCTAATTTGGCTTTAAAGGATTGTTTTGTGTAGATATTGACTAGATAGATTGAAAAGGCTTCTTGTGGATTTTCACTTTGTTTCTGCCATTAACATTCACATAGCTGTAGTTTTTATAATTCTGCATGACAGTCTTAGGAACCTGTATATTATATTATATAAACAATTTTTAAAAAATGGCAATTTGATTCCATTCGGTCTGATTTGTTTGATGCTTTTAAGCTCAATTTAATCAGAAAGACCAATATCTTGGGTGTTCTATTGTGAGCCCTTTTAAAATGTTTTCATACAAACAAGTCTAAATTTTCCATGGGAAAAGCCCTGCCCTTTGAAGAGTGTTGGTAAAACACTGGAGGAAGTCAAATTGATTTCTTGATCACCCTGAGTATTTATGGTAATTATTAAAAGTCGTAATGGCAATAATAGGTCTCAAACCATCCCAGGTAGCTGTTCTTATGGTGTGAATAACATTTAAATTCATGGGAGAAAGCATGCATAAACCCTCAGGGTCACTGGAACTCTCTCATCCAATGACTGATGGGTGTTCAGATCATTACCCACAATTCCCAGCATCATTCATTTAAACAGCTCTGAAGGGAGGGAGGGATGAGAAAGCCAGGGTTACAGAGAGGGAGAGGTGAGAGAATGAGATGAGTTAGGGAAAGATAAAGACATTAACATAAGCTTTTTGGGGAAAGACCAGAAAGAGGAAGATGTAACAGGAGGCAGTCTGAGTCATAAAACACTTGGAAAGAGCAGAACTTAAAAAAAACGCAGTAAAATGTGTCCTTCACAAGTAAAGAAAACCCATCAAACTGTCAGTATTTCTTTCTGCCTGCTCTTCTGTCCACACACTCTGCTTTGGGATGTCCTTCATCACGGCAGTGCATTTGAACACTAGTCTCTGGGTGACTGTATGCACCTGTTCTTTGTGTGTGTGTGTGTGTGTTGTGTGTGTGTGTGTGTGTGTATGTGTTTGCCTCTGCATGTGTCCTGTATTCTGTGAGTACCACTGTCTCTAGAGATAGCAGATCCGAAATCTGCCTCTCTTCCTCCTCTGTTACCATGACAACAGCTACTGCTCTCAACAGGTCGATGGGGCCTGTCTGAGCTCACACACGCACATGCATGCAAACACACACTTAGATTAGATGTTGAAGAGAGCACACACATGCTTGCACACAGATGATAAAGGAACGACACACACACACACACACACACACACACACACACACACACACACACACACACACACACACACACACACACACACACACACACACACACACACACACACACAGATGCAGCACACTCACATGCTGTGTAATTATAGCATTTGAGCATTACCTGCACACCGCAAGGTCAGTGTGAGAGACAAGGAGAGAGCGGGGCTAACAACCATGTTCTCTATATCAAATCCAACTAAGTGGTCATTTTGAAAAGGTGTCATTGAGTGCATTTACACATACACACACAAACACATGCACACACACATTGGGTGTCCTAGCTCACAGCTTACTTATTGCATCAGGTCACACTGGAGGTTACACTATTTGTATGCATGTTCAACTCTATCAGGCAAACACATACATATTCCCAGCTTTACAGAGAAGAGTGTTGAGCTTGCTCTCCCAGATAATATCCGTTTATGACTAGTTCTTGTTTGGGTTTGTCAGATAAGAGGTTATTGTGCAGCTGCATGTTGTGGTTATTTGAGGCAAATGCTGAGTATTTCATAAAATAACAGCATCCCTGTTTGTATGTGGATGCAATCCCAGTGTGATAATTTGTGGAACAGCATATACAGTTAGATTGTTAAAATGCTGAATGTGTATGTTGAATAGCAGCGTGGTGAATATTGCTTCACGTCAGCGAGGAAACCCGCTGAGCTAACTCCATGCTGATTTCAAATTTGTTTTAGTTATTGCTGTTTTTATAAAGCTGTCCGAGTCGATCCCTCCCGATTAGCTTTGGGCCTGAATATTTATGTTTGAAATGAATACTTGCTTTTGTTGGGCTGTTCACTGTGCGTTATTAATAGACTTTGTACTTGTATTGATTCTTCACTTAGACCCTCTCCTCCTGATTTTTCCCCAGTGTTGTTTTGCTCCAGCAGCACAGCAGACAGTAGATTTATTATCATGTTGATGGAAGCAGACCTCAAGGCTTTTTTATATTATGGGTCAGGAACCCCGAACGAGTTACAGGCCTGTTTTCCTGCTGGTCACCGCATGTCCAGTGCGTGAGCCCTCGGTACAAGGGTGAGGGATTTTCTTTGATGCATTTTGGTCCCAGGCTGACTGATCTTGTGGCCGATGCTGTTCAAGGGTCAGTCTTTAATCCAAACAAAGATTTATATTAGATGCCAACAAACATCTTTGTTGTTTCCCCGTCTGTAGGACAATTTCTGAGCTGTAGTTAAAGCTCTTGAGTAGATAGCAGGTGTTTTTCTAAAGAGACCACACAACAGGTTTTCTAGTGTGATTATAGGAACTACAATTGTTCCTCCTATTTTAACTTTATTTATTGTTCAAGGTCGCATTCACTCATAACAGCCCTCTTTTTGGTGGTGTTCAATAATTGGTCAGACATAAAACGGGTAGAAATCCTCTGCAGTTTCTACCGTAGCCTCCACTATGGAGTGTCGGCAGGTGATTTTTTAGTGCTGCTGTTAATCTGGAGAGCAAATAGACTCTAGCGGGCAGCGCATATGATTATATGATCAGACATCGTGTGTTAAAAAACATTATAAGTAATGCACTTTGTCTGATAATATAATTATTTATAATTTATAATGGATATAATGAGAGACGTTCTGCAGTAAGCAGTAAGGAGGAGGTTTCACCGACGACAGGAAGCTCTGAACAATATTTTTAAACTGTAAGGGTTATTTTGTTTAAATATTATTAAAAATAGGTGTTATTCTAGTTTGTGGATGTTGTTTTTACTAACAATTACGATTCCCTACGTTAACATTGTAAGGTGGTATATTACTCCAACTTCAGGAACTTTACTCAAGTCTTCAACGCAGTAGGGAGAAGAGATCTTGTGATGTGTTACCTTTTTTCAGAGTTATATAATGGATACATGGTTGCAGTTGAAAACATGGCTTCTTGTCTTCTGGATTTGAGTTTTTGACAGGGCAACTTATCAGAACCTTTCTTTTTACGGTATATACAACAAGATCTGGAGTATACAATAGTTTGACATTCAGCCAGGACGAAAGGAATAAAACAAGAAAGGAAGGAAGGAAAGAATAGAAAGGAGAGCAGGACGAGAGCAAAAGGAGGTGACAGCAGTGGCAGTTAGTAATTGTGTTGATGGAAACCAGACCTCCTTTATCTCTCCTTCACATTCCCTCCCTCACTCTCCTTCCCCTCCATTCTCTCTCACTTTGCATCTCTCTCTCTCTCTCTGAGGCCAAGTATAATGAGGTCACTCCCCTCTCAAGGACCGTTCCAAATAAAAAACCCTGTGTCTCTCCTCTCTCTCATTCCATCTCGCTCTCACTCTTTCTCTGTCCACATCCCATCATCCACGCGACAGGCCTGCTCCACGGCGCGCCCGTATAAGGGCATGCACTGTCTCTCTGGCCACCCTTGCACACACAAAGAGGTTCCTAAGTGACCCAATATGTCTTAATGTTAAGGCAAAGGCAAACTCGACAGCTTTGATCCGTCTCACTGTGTACACTGCTTTTGCACTCTGATATGTGTCTATATATACCTCTGCTTAGGTAAGGATGTTTAAAAATACCTCTTTGTTGAAATAACATGCCTAGTTTGAACTTTTTTTTGTGTTCAATAGGGTTAGAGATCAAAGTCTGTTTTGTTTTGTACTGCATAGGTTTCTTCATGCATTATTGAAAATCTGGCTGAACCTGGCTCTATTCTTATCACTGGAACCAATTAGGTTTGAATCGTACATTAGTAGTACATATGGATCCAAATTCAGTATATGCTCCAGTCAGCTGGCTGCTAATTAAGGCTTTGTGGCAAATTACGGCGTAAAAGCTTTAAAAAGTGTGTACAAGATTATGGAGTTTTTGTATTTGAAAATGTCATATCAACTGATAGCGGTTACATAAAAAAATCAAAGGGAAAATAAACCCTATACAAACGTTTTGGTATTCTCAATTCTCAGTGACATCGAAAATAGTTAGTTTGAGTTATGGAAAAACGAATAAATCCATTTTTGAAAGTTGAATCAATTTAGAAAGCAGATTATCCTTACTGTGAATATGTGTCTTTGCTTGTGTTCTCTGTACGGTGTGTATGTTCCTTAAACTTCCTCTCAGACCATTTGAAATCATCATCCTGATGACCATTTTCGCCAATTGTGTGGCCTTAGCTGTCTACATCCCCTTCCCTGAGGATGACTCAAACGCCACCAACTCCAACCTGGTGAGTAATCCACGATATTTAAACTGCGTTACTGTTAAACACACTCACATGCTGTGAAGTCCACTAGCTGGTTCAAATACCTGCTTGGCTAACTGCTTTTTTTCCTGTTCCTGCAAGACCTGGTTTTTGTTCTTGCGGTCATTTCCAATGTGGGTGCATTGTCTTGACTCACATTTGATCAGGTGTGTGATTGATTTTCTCGGTATTACTGAGCAGCATGTCATTCACACATATCCAGCTGATTCCGTTGCTTGTGTGATTTCCTGCCACGTATATAAGAGGCAGGAGAGGGGGAAGATGTATAACTCTGTGACTGGTTCATGGACGTGAAAGACAAGATGTGTGAAGGAAAGGAGGGAAGTATAGAAAGAAAGAAAGAAAGGTAGGAGAAGGACGGAATAGAAACCAAAAATAAATCAAGCCGGGATTAAAGAAGAATGTCTTTCTTTAAATATTCTCTTGATGAGCACCATTTGCTCTTTTCATTGGTTGTTTAGATAAAACAGACTTGTTGATTATGATGTTCCACTTTGAAGCTTGAATAAAATTGAGGGTTTGTTTATTTTGAGGACTATTGAATTAAATCAAATGAAGCTGTTAGTTGATTTTATCATAGGCAAAGCATCTTGTGGGAAACTTTTTGGCTAAGAAAATAGTCGTTTTGATCAGGGAAAGTTTCTGCGGTTGCCAAATTGTCATGTAGTGTTATGCACTGAATGAGGTATTATTTTATATTCTTTAAGGTAAATAAAAACATCTTACAAATGGAAGACATCTGTAGCTTCAGAACTTGATTTTCTGACTGCTTCTTGCCAAACCTCTATTCTAATTACTTTAACCTGGCCACTTACCAGGGTGTGTGTGTCTGTATTTGCTGGCATGCATGCATGGGTGCATGCTTATGTGTGTAAAAGAGCGTGTTGCTTGGTGGTAGTGTCATTAATTATCAGTCTATCTATTAGCTATATCTGCCTAATCTTGAGGAAAAGCCAATCCCAGTGTTTATTGGGTAAGAAAGGAAGTACACCCTGAACGGATCACCAGTCAATAACACAGCTATAAATCAATATGATTACACGATTACGCAGTGTGTGTGTGTGTGTGTGTGTGTGTGTGTGTGTGTGTGTGTGTGTGTGTGTGTGTGTGTGTGTGTGTGTGTGTGTGTGTGTGTGTGTGTGTGTGTGTGTGTGTGTATAAGCTTGCAGCCAGTGTATTAGTGTCAGAAGATAACTAATCCCTCTCAGGCCATGTAACATCTGTCCCTCCATCTTTCCTGCTTTCTATCTTCTCTTCTTTCTAAGAATGAATTTGCCACATTTAGTCATTTTGAAAGCTCACGCTGTGGACTTTCCAATGTGCCCATTCACACATCAACATGTCCATGCATAAGCTCATTGCAGATTTAGAAAATCCCATTACTATTAGGGAGAGTTTTACTGTTCTAAGTTGATAAAAACTGTCGGAGTAGCCAATGGTCACATAGTTAGGATCATTTAAAAAAGCAGCTATTAAAAGCATGTAGCACAGAAGCTTTAGTAATAGCAAATATAGTATATTTCATGTGTAAATACTTTTATCCTGCAATATAAATAGGGGAAACTTTAAGAAAAGTAGTGCAAAGTGTATCATTTATTAATGTTTTCAGTGGCCAGTCTAGACTAGCTGACAGTAAGTCTACAGTCTCAGTGTCTGTCCACAGCATTAGGGGAATTTTAATGACACTCTTTTCGCCTTTTTGAAACCGCATACAGAATGGAGCATACCCACACACACACATACACACCTTACCTACTCACGACCAACAGCTGTGGTCGATTAGTTTTATAACCCTTTGACACAGGAAGCGGTGTGCAGATGGACTTGAGGCTTAAAGCAGAATGTGGAGGATGTAGTTTGTGATTTTTAAACACAGCATTCAAAGTCAGCCTACGGTTGAAGTGCACGACCTATACAACCGTTAGGGTGCAAGACGACCCAAGATTTGCATTCAGATTACATTCGATGTTGTTATTGTAATTCACCTAACCCTAAACACCCCCATTATTGAGTAATGTTGTCAGTTGTTTTCCTATTGTCCTTGGTTGTGACGCATTATGCCTAAATTCTTGTGGTTTTCTTTTAGCACCCACACAGTTTTTACATATTGTTCTATTTTTAAATTGCAAATAAACCCTAGGTTCATACAAAGCTTGACCTCTTATTAAATTATAATCTGAAAACAGCTGCATGGCTGTGGCTCAGTTTCCTGCTGATGCTCTTTATATTTACCCCTGACCGTCAGTGTGATTGAGTTTTAGAATCGATATGGCGCCCCCTCGCTAGATTTGCTCAGGTCTCTCCTATGTAATACCTCGGATCTGTTGTAATGCTTTCAGTACATGATTTCTATTTCTGTCTGCATCCCATAATGTGCGGCTCTGTCTCCTTGACGACATGCCCAATAATAGCAGCGGGAGAGGTTGTCATGGATATGGTAACCGTAGTGATGCTGCTCAACAGTTACAGAGGAAAGACTGGTAGGAACCAAAGTTTGAGGAAGTATCTTCTCCCAGGGAGGAAATATATGCTGCACTTAGTTCAGGAAACACATGTTTTAGTAAAATAAATATTGAATATTCTGAAGCATGAGTAAATAAATCATCTTTTTGCGCCTTAATCACTTTCTCCCTCTTGCTCTCCTTTCATTCTTACATCTTATCAAATCAATATACTTTGAGATTGACCAAATAATGTTGTCATAACGAAGCAATTAGCAAATCAATAAACCTCATTAGACACTAATTGATGCAGAGGAAAGAACAGAGACACACATGTACACACAAACACACACTTATGACACTAAATCCCCTAAGCAATAATGAGGCTTAATAGGATTGAGGTTTGAGATAAGGCTGCTGATTCTGTGTGTGTGCACCTTTAGGTTCAGCTGCTTTTGATTTGATGCCTGCATACATTTATAGTGTCTGGCATGTTTGCCCGTCCCTCATGAATATGGGTTAAGGATCTTCACGGTTGCTCATTAGTTTGTGATGAGGTGTGTATGTGTGTCAGGTGTGTAACGTTAGATGAATTAGCTGCTGGTTCTGCAGTGGGCATATGAAACATGCACTTTAAATCACCTTTTAGTACTTAATTCACCTAATCACAACACACATATACCTCCTGTTCTCTCTCAGTGTCTTACCTTTACCTTTGTTTTCATATAACTTGTAGAAATTGTCATTTGTTGTCCCTAAACATGCCATGAGATTTTGTTGGGCCCAACCTCTTATTTTCTTATTTTAAAGAACCTTTTAGTGGAGTGTGCAGCAGTTTTCTTTGGTCTTTTTAATGTGTAGGCTTTCCTGTGATGCTGCCTCCATATAAAGATGTTATACTAGTTAATTGAAACCACTTAACCACTCACATGGGTTGCACCAGTGATGCTTTACAGTCCAATTAAAGTGGGTAATTACCTACTGTATGTAGACAGATCTCTGGGTTTTGTATTTAAAAGTGCAATTTATCACTTTCTACAGATCTGGAATCACTTTGAGATTCAACAGTCTTTATGTTCATCAATATCCCAAAATGAATGTAGAACAATAGAACTTCCAATAGAAATATTATTTGTATTGGTCTTTTATATCTGATCCTCTTTTGTTCATTTACACTTTACATCAGAACTGTCTTTGCCTCTGTATCCAATGCGTTACCTTTCATTAAACTGGTGAAGTAACCCTATTTCACTGCCTTTAAAAGAATCAATTACAACATATATTACTCCAGATTTTGTCTGGTGTTTGTTCTTGGGTCGCCACCTGTCCTCCTGCCTCTCTCCTTTCTGCTGTACAGGATCAAGTTAACATGCTGTTCCTTTGGGTGCTGCTCTGCCGGTTGCTAGGAGTGTCTATTTATAGAAGGAGAGGAACGATCAGCATCTATCTGTACGTTCACTTATCTAAACAATTTTGGTCTGTGTTTTGTTTTGGTGACGGTGTTGTGTGACTGTGTGTGTGTGTGTGTGTGTGTGTGTGTGTGTGTGTGCCCAACTCTGAATAGTCACAGTGGAATGTAGCTACTCACAGTGCATCCAGATTAGGCTGTAGATGTGTGTGTGTAATGGTGTGGTCTGGTTGTGTATATGGGTGTGTAAATTGCTACTATAGCACTAGAGGCATGTATGTGTAGTTTTACCAAGATGTGTGACAGTGTGTATGTTGTCTATACTACAAACATTTATTCCCTCACTTTATGTTATCTGGTCTTCAGTAGCCCCCTTTACATGGATTAGAACATTTAAATCCCTTGCATGTTTTCTGCAGGACAACCAGTTTCAACCATACTGGAGCCTGGGGAGTCATTATTTGAGAAATGTGAAATGCTGTTCCTGTTCAGCTCCCGAAGGAAACAAGGAATACCCCAGACAGTTCATATTAGAGACATTGGTGCTTTCCAACTCGGAAGTTACTACTTCAGAGTGCTGTTTGGTTTCTGCTCCATTGGTTCCATATTTCGGAGCCATTTTGTTCCAGTTGTCGTTTTATCCGATTAGTTTCTTTATTTTAACAGAATATCCTTCAAACTTATACTAAAATATAAATCAGAAAAGCCTACATCAGCATGAATATTTAAGCCTTGAATTGATTAATATTATGCAGGTTGTTATTGTTATTTTCTGGTCAGTGATCTATAAGTGAAAAGTGATCGGCAATATTCAGAGCTAATGGGCATAAAACCACATGGAAGAGATAATGGATCGTGGTTACATTCAACATAAAGCCACAATTGCATCACTGAAAAAATAAATCACCGCTCTTATCCATTGAGCTACTCAGGTTGGCTAGTATTGACATCTATTTTGTTACCATTTCCTGTTCCAACTTTGTAATTATTATAGACATAAAAAATAGTGGAAAATGGATTTATTCGTTGCTCATTTTATGTTCTGTTCTCCCTCTGAAAAAGTACACTGGCATGGTTTTTAAACGTAAACATGGCTTAGGCGTGCTTTGAATGTATTTGTTTGTAAGTGTTCTGAATTGAAATACATAACAACATGCTTTTATTCCTTGTTTCCTCAGTCAGTCCCTCCCTTCTGTTTTCACCGAGACTTTATCTTCTCTCCCTCGCTCTTCTCCTCCACCTCTAATAAAAACGAGAGATAAAGACTCTAAATGATGGCAGCTGTGGCACCACATTCATTACAATGCCATTTCCTCTCCCCTCTCTCCTCCTCTCTTACTTTTTAAAAGTCCCATTTTGGTGATAAAGAAAGAGATTTCCATACAAACCTCAGGGCCTCTCCTTCTTTCTTCTACTTTTCTTCCATTTTCTCATGTACATCTCTCTCCATTTGTTTTTTCTGTGTGCCATCCTTTGCATGTATGTGTGTCTGCAAGTCTTAAGTAAAAACGGAATATCAATATTTCTTTTTTTGAGTGAAAACTGTCCCATTGATTAATCCCATGATTCCTTGGCAGATTCCTGAAAATGTTCCCGTCCCCTGTTTACTCCAAACATCCATTCTAGACCACTGTGGTTTTGAGGCTATGTTGTATTTGTATGTATGTGCTTTTATATTTGTTAGGATACATATAGGGTATCTCGATTTGTGTTTGCCCTATTAGTAATCAGCACTAGAGTTATATGGCAAACATGTTTATTCAGGTCAAACCTTATAAAACAAACTAATTCTAATGCAGACGCCAGGGAAAGCATTATTATTAACATTACATAACTGGCTGGAAGATGCGAGTAATGTTGTCTTGATTTTTTGATAATTTTATAAAGCTGCAGATGTGCCAGCGGTGACGGAGATTAGGACGGAGGCAGTGAGGGAGAGAAAGAAGAAAAAGAGATAGAGCAGGATATTTTTACTGAGCTAAAAGTGTCCTCTACCTCACATCGACCCACATTACAGCTCCCACTGAGCACAGGGAGAGAAAGAGACAGTAATGTCTCTGTCCATCATGGAAACTCTCAAGTTCTCAGTGAAACCTTACTACAGGGAGCCATGTCAGTCTTAATGTCCCCATTTCAGACAGAAACATTCTCTCAAATACAGTTCACTTAAACTCAGTGGCTGTGTTCAAGGCAGCTATTCTTTTCCAACAGAAAGACATTTTATACTGGGCTGGAATAAAAAAAAAAACCTCAGGAGGGAGTAGAGCGAACAAAGCCCAGTTTAACACTTGTTAAATATTAACTGTGCATATGGCATCATACAGATGACATCATGGAAACAGCATTGCCATGGCTTGAGAGTATTCAGACTGCTGTGAAGAGGTTACTGTTACAAGTTTACATTTTAAATGTGTTAAACCCCAATGGGGGACGATGCATTCAACCTATTTCTACTATTTAGAGCAGTAGCCCTGTGATTGCTGTAAGAGGTAGCTGTAACCCCATCTGCATCAAATACACTTGCTGCTTCCAAAGCAATGCAGAATACAACGACAGACAAGCAAGGGAAACCGCAATAGAGAAAACCCATCCGTAAACTGATGTGATTTTGCTGAGTAAATCATTGACAAAAACTCTATTTCGACTCATCACACTGAACTATTCTGAGAGGAAAGTTGGCAAATGATTCTATTGTTTTTTTATCGTACTGCATTGTAGTGTTTTAATGTTCACATTTGAAATATTTGCATACAAAAGCAGTTTTTACTATGCTGTTTACATCATGGTCACAACATGCTAAGAGCTCAGCATTTAACAAACTAAAACATCTGAGCCTAATGTGTAGGGTAATCCCATCTCTTGCATCCCAATGTTAGACAAAATCACCAGAATTTGCTTTCACAGCAAACCTTAGGGCCACGGCAGCGAAGGTGAAGGAAGTGCACAGTGGATCTCTGGGTAAATGAGGGTGGTTAGCAGGGGTAATGTGTGCTTACTGTGTTCATGTGTGTGTTTGTGTCTACATCATTTCAGACTAATATTTGTCCAGCCATTAAAGCCAGGTGTGACATCACTAGAGGAGTAAAACAAAGTGCACTCTGCTTCTTTCAGATAATAGGTCCCCTACAATCTCCTCTGAGCCGAATGCGGAACCCCATCCGTTGAGTTCTTTAGCACCGGAAACTGAGTACTGCTTGGGTGCAAAAATTGACCTTCAGAAGCAACAGAAAGATGTAAATAAGTCAATAACAGACATGGAGCATCATTTTGTTTTCCAGCCCCCATTTGTTTTTATGAAGTTATTGTGATTGAATAACTAGAAATGATTTAGTGCAGAATCGTCAGCTCTCTTGCTCACTGAATAAGAAGGTGCTGCTGTGTTGCAGTGTGTACTCTGTTAGAGAGAACTAGCTGTCATGTTGGTGTGGTATTCACTGACATTTAGCCATCTGGTCTGGGATCTGGCAGCCACTCACACTCTCTATCTCTCTCCCCCTTTTTTCTGTCTCCCTCTTATATGCACACACACAAACACAGCATGATGTTTCATATAGACATACACTTCCTCAGTTGAAACACTTGCTGATGATAAGGCGTGTCACTGTGATGCAGAACACTGTGTGTGAGTGTGTTTGTGTGTGTACCTGCATGCATACTAGTGTGGTTTGTGTGTTTTGCCTGCATCATCAAAGGGCCGGGTTCCCATAGAAACAGATGTTTCCGTTTTCTTCCTTGGTGGCAACACGTGATAGACTGTTTCTTTGTGTGTGCACGTGTGAGTGATAAACCCTGAAAGTAAACATAAGGACAATGCTTTTAATTTGAAACAGTATTAAGGTGAATCCAGGTTGGGTCTTATCCCTCATTGATCATTATATACCAACCACAAAGGAGGTGTAAATAAGGAAAAGGACTTTTAGCTCTGGAATAATTTAAATGTGTATTGTGCAAAAAACAGACTGCAGCTCCATATTTGAAAGTTATTCCTTTTCTTTTATACTTTGATCATTTTGGCCTACCTGACCTGCAGTCAGCGGGGCCAGTGTTTGTTTTTATTTATTCCGGCGATGAGTCATCTACACTGTACTAGTGAATTCACATTAAAAGATGAATATCAGCTGGAGTTTGCTTCTGGGTCTTTGTCAGTGAGTGTTGAGAAGCAGATAGTCATGATCAATACAGCGGGCTGTTTCCACTCAGATCTATTCACCAATGTTTATCATGGAATCAACAGGCATGACACTATTGGTTTTTAGCAAGTTGTTTCCCCTTCTGTACAAAGACATCAACCAGTTTCCAGGGTGTGTTTCTTTTTACTTCTTAGGAAGTTGTAAAACCTTCCTTTATGGTCCATTTAAGGGCATGCTAACACTTAAGCTCCAGTGGTGAGCTGCCCAAATGCTTGGTTCATGCACCATTTCTCCAGGACTCCATTCAGATGTCTGCCTCTGAATGAATGGTAACCTGTGATTGCCAGAAAAAAAAACTACAAAGGTTCCTTTGGCAAAATAAGGGATAATATAAGGGTTCGAAAAAAATATCAAATAGACATTTACAGAAGATCCTTTATGTTGGATTTACTATAGTTTTCAAACTACTAATAGACAGTGGTGTTAAGTAACTAAGTAGATTTACTCAGTACTGTACTTAAGTACAATTCGGAGGGACTTACTTGAGTATTTCAATTTGTTTGCTACTTTGTACTTCTACCCCAGTAGAAACCCCACTGCATAATGTGATACCTTTAATTACTTTGCAGATTTGGATTAAAATATGTTACATAGAAGTTTAGTTACATCATTCATTAACAAGCTACCCTGCAGCATACAAAAACATTCAATTAGGACCAAACATAACATATATATTATTCTGGATTGGCCGATCTGCAGAATGAGTACTTTTACCTTTGGTACTTTAAGTATATTTTGATGCTAATACTTTTGTACTTGAGTAACATTTTTATTGCAGGACTTAACATTTGCCTCTGGTACTTCTTGTACTTAAGTACACGATCCGAGTACTTCTTACACCTTTGCTATTAGATAACAGAACGCTTGCCCTAGATAAGAATTTTAACTAAATATAATTCCCACTGTAAGAAACACAAAGTCTTTATGGCATTAGGAAGGGCTTTCATTGTGTAGTGTACTTATATTGATTTTGTACTTAAACTTTCATTGACAGTACATGACTAATAGATCCACTGAATGCATACTTGCTGCTTTTTGTGTCAGGGGACGACCTGGATCATTGACCAGACTCATTATCTGTCTTTACCTACTTTACTTTCTGTCCTCTGTCATCTTATCATCAACTCCCTCCATCCTGTCCCCCAACTGTCAGGTGTGTGTGTGTGTGTGAGTGTGACAGAGACCTCCCTATGCTGCACCTCCCGCACCCTCCTGCTTCTGGGAGGTGACCCAGTTTCCCATGATCCAATGCGGCTGCTTCTACTGCGTCGTTGCCGTAGCGATATTGTGCGGTCCTTTAATGCCGACTGTGACTGCGCCATGAATAATGGATAGAAAGAGTGACAGTGTATTAGACAGGGAGGGATGGGAGACAGGGAGGGATGAGTGGAGAGAGAGGGAACAATTCAAATAGAAGAGGAAGGGAAATGTGGACTGTAAAGTGATAAAAAGATGGTTAAAAAAGAAAGAAAGTAACAATAATGGTGACAAAGAGATGAGCTATGAAGTATTTGAGAATTTGAGTGATGGAGCTGGACAGAGTAATGATGAAGCGTTGAAAAAAAGGAACGTCTGTAACAGCTCCAGTTAATTCAACACCGGTGAGTTGTTGTTGCACATGGTTTTATGAAATCTTTCACATTTGTTGAAAGAACTCATTGGGTCCTGAAAAGAGTTACCATCTGGAAAACAGTAAATCTTAAGGAGTGACTTTATGCTGCACTTAGGCAGCAAATGCTTTTGGCTGAAACTATATTATTAATCATACATCTAACTTATCACCTGCTGTTTCTATGCCTGGCTCTACAAGTGAACTGGCTTGTGGATCATGTAGTTCCCTTTCTGTGACGTTACAGGCAGTCACTGAGACAAATTAAAGGCCAGCTTAGGGACACATTCTGGTGTGTGTGTGTGCGTGTGTGTGTGTGTTAGTATTTATATATAACTGTGTCTGTCAGAATGTGTTTATGAAGGTGTGTGTGTGCTTATATGGCCATTTCTGTAGCTTGTAGTGAATCTCCGTTACTGCTGACTGCAGCACACACCTGTTGAGCAGCACTTCAGCTGGCACACACAAACACACACATCCACTCTGGGGCAGACACGCCCGCACGCACGCACACACACACACACACACACACACACACACACACACACACACACACACACACACACACACACACACACACACACACACATACACGCACACACACACACAGGTGCATGTATAGGTAGTCTACCTGTACCTTTCTGCGTGAGCTGTCGATCTTCAGGCTGGCATTCAGTTTGTACAGCAGTGGGTTCAAACACACACAGACAACTCTCTCCCATTGGCCGCCTTGAATTATATATTTCACTTCATCTAAAAGGCTCTTAAGTGCCCACACAGCCTTTAACTTCAAAGCTAGAAGTTAACAGGCTTGCATACATTTGCTCAATAAAAGGAATCAAAGAAAAGAGTACAGCATGTATGCAACCAGCCATCCTTGCTTAACGGATGTTGTGGGGGCTGAGAACATGTCTTACCCCTCTATTTTCCTGTAGTAAAGGTTCCAGTGTGTTGATTGCACATGCAGTATTCTGAGAAGCCAGCTGTGAGGCTGTAATGACTGTCTTCTTTCGAGCCAAGACCTCTATAAAGACAGAGGGCATAGAGTGTAACTGTAGGATGCAGGTCTACAAGGGAGTCAAGTTGTTAAAAGTCTGTAGTGCAGTTCTTTTCCACACTGACCTACACACTGAATGTCCTCTTTCACCATCTAGCCATTTTAGTTTGAGACATTCCAATAATTTCATGAATGGCTCATACATTTTAAAATGTATCTTAACACAACTGGCAAATGAAGGCGATGACAGTGTTAAGCATACCCGTTCTTTCATTCGAACAATGTCTCCATTTAGCCTATAGAATATCTGAAAAATAGCACAAATATTCAGAACTGAAGGATACAGCTTCAAACATAACTTTTTTGTTAACTTTTATTCTGCATTTTTACCTTTTTTGGAAATGTTGCAATACTTAGCTAGTATATGGCATTTTCGCCTAATGATCAATTCAATGATTCAACCACCAACTTTTTGCCAAATCATTTTCTGTGATCGAGGAATGATTTATTCAGGTAGTGAACTTCATTGTCTGTAAATTAAGCCAATGCTAAATTCAGGAAGTAATCTGCAGCTCGATGTTGTGCTTACTACAACCAGGCCTTAACGTTTTTGGCTCTGCAATGTATAGCCATCTCCTCCAGTGAACCTGAGTTCAGAAGGAGAGAGCTGTACTACATATGCTGCACACAAACACACACACCACACACACACACAAACACACACACACACACACACACACACACACACACACACACACACACACACACACACACACACACACACACACACACACACACACACACACACACACACACACACACACACACTCTGTACAACACACACATTCACTGCAGAAGGTTAGGCAGAAAATGTCTTCACATGTTAGCTATTAGCCTTTACTATTAGTCTCACCAAGTCTGCTTAACAAGGACTTTGATGTGTGTGTGTGTGGGGGGGGAGCAAGAGAGAGAGAGACGCAGACAAACAGACAGAAGCAGAGAAGTGCAGTGTGTAGCTGAATATTATGAAGTTAAGATTACACAGAAGGATAGGGATGAGACTGGGCCAATGTGTGAGAGGGGGGGATTCTGGGTAGCAGAAGAGAGCAATGAAAAATGAGAGGTTCAAATATGATTAAGCCTGCTGTTCACAATAAGATATACATAGTGCTATAATCACTAGATAGATAGATAGATAGAATCGGAGGATGAAACCCTCTTTATTTGTCACATGCATGCACACAGCAGAGCACACACAGTGAAATTAGTCCTCTGATATTTACTGTGATCTCAAAAGACTGATTGAGACCAAGATGTATTTACGCAGGTGTGTGTGTGTGTGTGTGTGTGTGCACGCGTGCGTGCGCGCTTTTGCGACCATTGGTGTAGCTTGATCCCTGTTACTGCTGACTGCAGCACACACCTGTTGAATGGCACGTTAGCTGGCACACACAAACACGTACATCCACTCTCTTTCTGGAGCAGACACATACACACGGGCATGTCGAGGTGGCCCTCCCCATTACCTTTCTGCCAGAGCTGTCAATCCTCCGACTGGCATTGAGTTTGAACAGTAGTGGGTTCAAACACACACAGCCAACGCTCTCTTTCTCATTGGCTGTTGTAAATAATACATTTGACTTCATCTAAAAGGCTTTGAAAGTGCCCACACAGCCTTTACCTTCAAAGTCAGAAGGTGACACAGGCACGCAGACATTTGTTGAAGCAAAGAAAGCCTTGTGCTTTACTGTAGCTATTTAGTGGAAGCAAGGTAAAGCTTTTCAATAAAATGTGAGCTACAGTAAGTCACAAGGCTGCAGAGGAACTGCGGATATGACGTGCTGCATACAGCAATGCCACACACGATACATTGAGCAAACCTACAGGTCATTTTAACATAAATTGTGCAAACGTTGTTCAAAGCATCTCTGCCTTGTCTTGGTTCATGTTAACGGGCACTGCATCTCATCTGTGCTCCTCCTCATTGTGTGGAGCTGCTTCCTTGTAGACTTGTCTTCTTTCTGACTTCACTGTAGTTATAAAAGGATACAGATCGTTTCACAGCAGTAATGACTTGGCAGTGAGTTTCAAGCCAAGCTTTTAAGTTGCCAGGCAACTCGATCGACACCAGCAACCGTATATGGACGTTTCTGTTTTTATCTTAGCTTTCAACTTCCTGTCACTGCGACCCTTACTTTCTTCTCACGTGTCCAATGTTTTCTCTGTGACTCGTTCTGTCTTAAACTGCTGTCAGGTGTTTCCACTGGTTCTATATCTCCCACTATTGTCTTTCTATCTCTTACATTTTATACCATCTCTCTTATTCCATCTGTCTTTATTTGTCTTTATTGTTTGTTTTTGTTCAAAAAATGAGCGTGTTAGTTAAAGGTTGGGGATATAAGGGCATGACATTTATGAATAATGATAAATGAGGATGGAGGTTTAGGTGGGAAAAAAATAACAATCAATTTATGTGAAGACAGATTGTATTGTACGACTTCCCACTTCATTATGAATAAAGGAACAGGAAAGGGGGAAATACTGTGCTGTAGGCTTGTTAGCGTCCTTATTCATTGACTATAGTCACTGCAACCTTTACTCTTTCATGATAAACAAACAGATTTGCATACTTGCTAATCTAGGTCTTTATGCATGAGTGAGAATCAATAAATTGAGGCTTTAAAAAAACTTACATTCTGCAGGTTTTCCAGGAGTTTGTCACTCCCAATTTTTATTTTCCTTCATTCATGTTTTCTTATCATCAAGAGAGAAATGAAATCTAACACATATCTAATACCCCCGAGTAACATCTGGTTTTATCAATTCAATGTCGATTACTTTCCCTGGACTTATTGATGCATTTTGACTTAACATTTCTGGTTTTAGAAATTCAATTTTACAAGCTGTCACATTTGAACTGATCAGAGACTGGGGCTTGTGCCACAAATTACCACCCAACACAGTTACAAAGGTTGTTTTAAAGCAAAAAAAAAAATGAATGATAATCAAAATATGTTGCACTTCCTTACCCACCCACTTAGGTCAATTAAGTTAACTAAACAAGGCACACTTTAGGGAGAATAAGAAATCTCAGCCCTGTAACCTCAATTTTGTCAGATTTTTTTCCCTAAAGGAAACATTCATGCCTACGGCTAACGTATGACACGTAATGCATCCAACCTGGTTTAGTAAAGCAATATAGCTGATCGTCACTTAGCGATGAAAGGAGAGGTTTTTTCCGACTAATTATATGGCCACGGGGTAACAGGGTGAGATGCACATGAAAGCATCCCCCTTCTCTTTCCTCTCCTGTGTCCTCCTCTCTCTGCTTCTTATCTCTTCACTTCTCCTTCTCTCTCAGCCTCCCTCTTTCCGTACTTGCTCCCTGATCTAATTAAAATGCCATCTTCAGTTCACTGGTGAGCCCCCTCCCCTCTTCTCTCTGTGCTCTGCTGCAGTGTAAACACGCTGTGTCACATTTAAAGTCTGATTCTGCTGTGTCATGATTCGAAGGCTTAGCTGCTGAACCGCCATGTTTGACAATTTGTCTGTGCCATGTTCTGTGGGACTGTGGCACGCTCAGGGCCATTATCACCAGCCTGGAACTGATCTGGAGGGGTGAGCATGTTTATGTCATGTTGAGGCCTGCAGCTATGGATTAAAGTCACTTTAAAAACATTATAGTTTGAATTCCTAATATTTGTCCTCTCTAAAATCGCTCAGTTTTTCAACACAGACTTGGGATGTTGCCAACTATCTATCACTCCTTTTCTGTCATTTGCTGCCCCATAAGAGCATACACAAACACACACACCATCACACAACTAAACAGAACAGTGAGTTTAATTTATGGATGATGTTGAAAACTTGTACTTCAGTGCAATCTTTGTCTGTTTCCTGAATTTTCCTGCGAGGATCAATAAGGTCTATCTTATCTTATCAATTTTTAAAAGAAGATTTCCTCCTTTTCTCTGTTTTATATCATTTTAAATGAAATACAACAAGACCAAACAATTCATTGATTTATCAAGAAAACAATCTGCTGATTAATCCATAAAATAAAGGTAAGATGTACTTTATTGATCCCAAATTGGGATTTGGTTGCAGCAGCATAAAACAAAACAAGACATTGCACATAATTAGAAATAAAAAGAGTACACATTAAGGTTTCTAAAATATAAACATCTCAAAATAGAAATAGAAACAAACCAGCGTTAAAGTAAAAAATGTCAGATTGACCGTGAATATAAAGAATCTATAAACTGTCTGAGAAATAAAACACTATTGAAGGGCTGACGTAAATAAATGTTGGCTGCAGTCGTTATTTGTTCAGCCTTATCCTCTATAATACAGAATAACGTACTAACACCTGCGTGGAGGCAACAAAACACTGTCCTGTACCCTTACTGTAGGCCAGGAATATTTAACACAGGAGTGAGGAACATCTACAAGGGCTTCCTTTGTCTTCCCCGATGTGTGAGGCCTTTCCTTTTAGGTCGACTTCCACGTAATCATATTTATTCTAACAGTAGGTTGTAGTGGGATTGGCCAACACATCTGGACACGGCGACTCTTTCACCGCCCTGTGTTGATCTGCTGGTATCTCATCAGCTTCGAATGAAAGCCGGCAGATAGCCAGTGTAAAGGCAACTCTCCAATTGGTCTAGAGCTGTGATGTAACCTTGTCTCGCATACATTGATGAATGAGTGAACTCTAATCTAATTCTGATTTTCAGCAACCTCCAAGTCGGGTTTAATTATGAACTCAACACTGATAGATTGAAATGCACACCCACCCACCCACATCCTCACACACGGAGGAGCATACAGTGTGATACTTGCTGTAATGCTTTGAGGGAGGCAAACACAGATTTAGATTGGGTTATTTTGCATGATTGGCCACTTTTTCTTCTTTCTGTAATACAACCTGTATGGTAGAAGCTTTCTAGCACACCGAACGCTCTACAGTACCATTTGCTCTCAGTGAGCAATCAAAGTGTGAAACCGTTTCTCAAATCACTCATGTTGGCAGAGACGTTTCCCCTAAATACCACTGGCAGATTAAAATAACACCTATATTCTAATTGTGGTGGCCTCTTTAAAAGAACTCAGCTCCATGCTGTCTAACACTTTCATCTAATTTTATCTTTTCTGTCTGTTACATTTTCCTGTTTCCCCCCTCTCTCTTGCTTTCTCTTTCTATCTCTCTCTCTCTGTTGCTACCTGGCAACAAGCTGGTTTCCTTGGTGATGGAGCTTAGTAGCCTCACATTTGCAGAGACGGGGGTATGTTTATGACAACTGGTACACACAGGAAGCATGCAGCAGAGGCATACTAGTGTAGGCACTCGGACTTCACACATATACATGCATACTGATATTAACACTTGTACGCATACATAGCTTCTTAAACAAATGAGTCATTCAATGAATTGCATGATGTAATTCCCTGTTTTCATATTAAATATCTTCAAACAAAGGCAGAATGAGGCAATAAACAACGTGGCATAAAATTGTGAGGACAAACATACTTATATTTACTTTCAGTCTAGCAATGTTTATAGAGTGGCAAAGGCCTTTATTGTAAACAGCTTCAAACTGGCAATATTTTGGGGTAGGCCCTTGTCCTGTTTCAACAAGGCCATGTCCACAAAGATATGTTTTTCCAGTTTGGTTTGGAAGAACAGGCCTACACAGAGCCCCAAAATCAAACTCATCCAACACATTTTGGATGAATTTGAGCGTGGACTGTGTCTGGGCCGCATCACCTCAACTCAGTGCCCAGCCCCACTCAGGCTGTTGTGGACAGGAACAAATATCTGCAGCCAGGTTCCAGAATCATGTGGAGAGCCTCCCAGAAAAGTGGAAGCTGTTTTCCCCGCATATAAGTGCTGAAATATGCTTTCTAACATTCACATATGGAGGTATTGTGTGGATGTCCTCATACTTTATTTGGCTGCCAACAAACTTGGTCCTTTAGTGTGGTTAGTGATCTGCTTGTTTACGTCTGTTCTCTGAATACCGCACATGATTTGACTTGTACTCAGTAAAATGCTGAATAAGATTGATATCTGGTATGTACATTTAAAAACATAAAAGGTAAACGTGCTGCCTGTAAGATGTGCATTATAACTTACCATGCAAATGCACAAATGATCAGAAATATTAGAACATTTTTTTTTTTTTTTTGCGTTTTTAGAAATTCTGCTTATATGGTCCCCTTTCTCTGCTTTCAGCTTTTGTCCAAGGTCTGCCTTTATTTGTCAAATGAAGTGCCTGAGAGGTGTGCTGCAAGAAGTATAAATTGTTAGTCACTGTATGAAAGAACCATGAGAAATGATCTGCCTCTGTGACTTTCACACAAAAGTTTTAGGTTGTAGTCACAAGGGAGACAGATGGGCTGTGAAGAAGCTGGGTTTGGTTACAGTGTGTCCTAGAGAGAAACAGAGAGATGTTTATCACTCGGAAGACACACACAGACACACGCACGCACGCACGCACGCACGCACGCACGCACACACACACACACACACACACACACACACACACACACACACACACACCATCCCAAACTGTGGTGGTGCAGCTCTGTTCTGTTTACCATGTTTGGAGAAAGAAGGTGAACAAACGACTCAAAGAGTTAGAGAGAACCAGAGAGAGTCTCCAGTGTTAACATGACATTTTAATGAGTTAAACAGGCAAAGAGCGATGAGGGAGGAGCGCAGACAAGCAGAGGAGCGATTGTGTCTTTAAAATAAAAACTGCACAGCCAGACCGGCCTTTTCTGTTTTAGTGTCCATGTATTTGTATTTAGTCTAACCACTCCACTATTTATAATTGCATGCAATTTCAATGAACTTGCACAGGCAAATGTATTAGTGGCGCTTTATTAAAACATGTTGGTTAAGAATGATAATAGCAGCCTCTACACTTTGCCATAAGTGTCATTAACTGACACTGGCTACTCCTTTCACTGTAATTGTCATTGGTGCTAATAGTCCCTGTGCGTGACTTAAATCAAGAGGCCCATTTCTGTTAATCTGAAAGAGAAACGCTGATTACGAGCCCCATTCAAAGTGAAAATGTTTTTGTGCAAGAGTTGTTGGTTGGTTCGATCACAAAGACAGTCTTTGTCAAAATGTGATACATTTGTAGATATCCAAAATGTCTTAGAAAGTCAAAGATATCACATTTCCTTACATCATGGCATATAATCCTGGTTGGGAAAATGCATGCAAAATAGCAAAAATATAAGAAACAGTTTTGAGGTTGAAACAGCGAGGAGGAAGGCCTTTGCTCCCAGGCTGTGGAACCATTTGCCCCTCCAGATCAGAGTGCTCCAACTTTGCCTGTTTACAGATGTGGTGTAAAGACCCACTTATTGTCCCGTACGTTTGAAGACTTGTCAGTCTATGCTTTTAAATTGGGGTTTTATGTACTTGTGTGTTTTTTTGACTTTTACGTTATGAGAGTCTTTTTACATTTGTGTTATGTTTATATATTTGTTGATGTACAGCACTTAGTTGTTTTTGAATGGGATATAGAAATTAAGTTGGATTGGATAATAGCAGTCGTAACGGGTGAAATAAAAATCTTATCCAGCTCCGGAAAAAAATGAAGAGACCACTCCACATTTTTCTTAAATCTTTATCTCTACATGCATGGCAGCCATTCCAGTGTCTGTTTGATTCCAACACAGAGAAATGGTGTCAGTAGTTTATAGAATACAATAAAAAAATGCTGCAGTGGTCTCTTAATTTTTTCCGGAGCTGTAGATTGGGATCAATGTTTGATACGGGCATCTTTGAATGGTTAGCTATCGGATGAAAAAATAATTAAAATGCAATCCTGTCTTCACTTTACTCCACTGGTGTTGTCCATCAACCTGAAGCGTTTGATTGTGATTGACTGCTCTGACACCAAGGTTAGCAGAGTACACAGATTTGCTCCAATAGTAAATCCACTCTTATCAAAGAGCAGTGCGCTGCTGTGCACACAGCTGCAGATTGTACCTTTCCCCAGTTAAATAGAGAAATCTTTCAAGCTATCCACTAGGGTTAATTTATGTTAGTTGGCTACTAATTTGACAGCAGCACTCTAACACAGTCATATCTTAATTCCCTAACTTGAAAGGCTTGTTCAATTAAATTATGTCTTTTTTCAAGCTTTACAAATTCAAACGAGATAATGGTCTGTTTTTCATCCACACCTGGATGCTGTCCAATACAACTACAATCTGATCTATTGGCTCGCTTCTCTAACCTTTAGGCTATTGTCGCCTATTTAGGCTAAAGTGGAAGTTATGTGGCACTGTAGTAGTATTAAGAAGCAAAGGGTTAAATTGTTGGGTAGGGATCAGGTGATATTTGCGTGTGCTGGTGGCTCTGACTGTAAGTGGCCTCGTCTTCCACTGCTCTCTCCTTAACTGGTCCTCATATCACAGAGAGGCTAATTGGAGAGGAATTACCTCAACAAGTCTTAATGACACGCTAGCTACAGACACAGAGGGCTCTCCTTCAGCTGTAATGAGTCAAACTCTCAACACGTCTCAGTGGCTTGATCTCATTTACCTGCTTCTCTGCCAGATGTGGGTGTTTGCCACTCGCTCACGGGTAGACGTCCGATTACTGCAGTTTGTGGAACAGATCGGTAGAGTTGAGGATGGGGGAAATCCTTTCATACTATACATTTCTTAAATGTATTTAGAGGTTTAGTGTAACTACTCTTAAATCAAGACTGAAGACTTTTCTCTTTGCTGCTGCTTTCTATTGAATGAAATTGTATTCATATTTAACACTGCACTATAACCTTTGTTCTTGTTTTATACCTTATTATATTTTACCTTCATCTTATTCGTGTTCTGAGATGATTGTTTTAAAATGTTCTAAACGTAATTGTATGATGTGTTTCTGTCGCACTTTGACTTAATGCTTTTAATGTTTTTTTGGAACTAACCTAATGTGAAATCTGTTTATATAATACATTTATTGAAAGTAAACATTTCAGTGTTTTCAGTATTGCCCTACCTTACACATTATAGATATAGAGGATACACCAGGTAGTGAATACACTACTGTTTGTGTTTGAATGTTTGAGAAGTTTATACAGTCTGTTTGATTGTTTTTGTTGAGCGTTAAAAGAAGATACACTTAATTCACACACACACACACACACACACACACACACACACACACACACACACACACACACACACACACACACACACACACACACACACACACACACACACACACACACACACACACACACACACACACTCTTCTATCAGTGGGTCCCTGACCTTGGCAGAGAGGCTGGCATGATTGGTCATTTCCCTGGGGTGTGTGTGTTGCGTGCGTGTTTGGCCTGTTGGGTCCTGTAGCCATGTTGTTGCCCCAGCCCGGTGTTATGGTCCATCTGTCTCGGCTGCTAGCCAAACAAGCCTCTCTGCTGACTCTCTAGTGATTTCACCATGATGGTCGTTGGTGTGTCTGATGGAAATGAGACGGCCCCCCGGTGGAAACCCTCTCCTTTAATTGAAATATTCAAACTTAAATATACAAGATGGATCCTTGTAGGGAAAAATCTGATTTGTGTAAGGTGATTAATAACCATTTATTCATTTGCATCAATTCCCTGCTTCCCTTCCTTCACTTTTGCAGTACATTGCAGTTGGTGGTTTAGTGCCTTGCTCAATAGACTGTCAATGGCAGTTGTAGCGCAAATGGAGAACCATTCATTTCCCTCCACATCTGAGGATTTCAACAGTTGGCTTTATGTTAAAGAGCCATCTTGTCGATGCTTACCAAACCTCTGAGCCACACTGTGAGCAGAACAAATGAAATGTAACCTAATGAGAGAGACTGATGAGCTGCGCTCAGAATCACAATACTCAATGTACCATAGCAGACACTTAATAACGCTGTCACATGGCCTCATTTCACAAGGGCATGATGGATAACGTGGATGCTGAAGGTTCAGTACTTTTACTCATGTATTTAATAGTAGTGTATAATCACGCCTTTGTTGTTGTTTCTACCAGGAATTAGTTTTAAGCTTTACTTAAGCACTGCACCACATTTTCTCATTTTTTTTCTCGTTGGTCAGTGTTTCACCCCCACGTCTAACGTCTATGTAGTTTGCATTGATTATTAACTCCTCCTAAATGCCCTTTGGAAAATCAGCAATTATGGATCAATGTAAGTGTTTATAATACATTCCAGTTCAAATCGTACAGATTAGACATTACTTTATAACTCAGATGTTGGTTTGTGAATGTGATGTATAAATCTTGCAGAAAACCCCGATGTTGTGTGGGGAGCATGTGGTCACAGATATAAACTTCCCAAAGCCCCTCTGGCACCAGAGTGAAAATGAAAGATCAACCCAGGACACACGGACAAGAAATTAAATCCTGTACATAACTGCAAAGCAAGAACACACTTTGAACCATTGAGCAGTGTCCTCAGAGCATTCAGGAACATGTTGATATTCAGAATCTACACAAGCACATTATAGTGACGCAGCAGGTAGAAGCTCTTTGAAGACAGATGCTTACCAAGTCTGTGTGTTTGCCCGTGTGTGTGCGTGTGTGTGTGTGTGTGTGTGTGTGTGTGTGTGTGTGTGTGTGTGTGTGAGTGTGAGTGAGTGAGTGAGTGAGTGAGTGAGTGAGTGAGTGAGTGAGTGAGTGAGTGAGTGAGTGAGTGAGTGAGTGAGTGAGTGAATGAATGAATGAGTGAATGAGTGAGTGTGAGCCTGCTGTCTGTGCACTGACCTGTGTGACTAGAGACTGGGTGTGCTCTTACTGTCACTCCCCTTGACTCTCTCTGTTTTGCCTACAGGGTGTTAAGAGCAGTGCAGCAGACTTTATTTCATGTCTTGTTATATAAATGTCATTTATCATCCGTGCTCATCTATCAGCTAACCTCAACATTCCTGTTCTTGGACCTATTTCTAAAAATAAGCTTTCACAAGGATGAGATGAAGTTAAAAGGTGATAACTACATCTTAAGACACAAATTAAAGAACCTGCATTTTCCCCACACCTCAAATGACCGTACCTCCTCATAAATGTCACTTTTGAAGTTGCAATCTTTATAAACAAAGGATTAAAGATGACTCATGAGTCGACTAGAAACCCACAATAGTATTGGCAATAAAAAACTGTTTTAAGTGTAGGTGTGAATTTTTCAAATGGTGAAAAGGTGTTTACAGATCGTCCTTCAATCAGCAGGGCTTTATACATTTAAAATGTTTTCATAAGCTCTTCCGTTGGCTTTAGCCTTTTAATGACACTTCACAGATTTAGGGAAATTAATTTTAGGACATTTTTATGCCAAATATTTTTTATGAAGTCATTATTTATTTTCCTGAAAATGTAACCATATCCCAAACCAGCAACAGGGGTGAATGCAACTGTCATCAAACTGTTGGTCAGCTTTCTCATTCATTCATCTGAAAAACACACACACACACACACACACACACACACACACACACGCACACACAAACACACTAGCTAAGACAAGAAAAGGAAATAAAGAAGTAAAAATGAGAGGAGTCAAGAATAGAGACAGATGTTGGGACAGAGGAGGGAGAAGAAAAAGAGAAGAGATGGAGAGAGAGGCAGAGAGAGGGAGAGAGAGAGAGAGGTGTGCAGACTCTTGTAAGGCTGACCTAGATAGAAGAAGAGGATTGGACACACTCAGTCTCTGGAGGGACACCGTCACAGCTGCAGTGTGTGTGTGTGTGTGTGTGTGTGTGTGTGTGTGTGTGTGTGTGTGTGTGTGTGTGTGTGTGTGTGTGTGTGTTTACAGCAGAGCATATGATGTGCAGTTTTGGTCTCTTTATTGTATATCCTGTATAAACCCTTTGATGAGTAGTGTGTGTATGCCTTGTGTTGCATTGTGAAGTTGGAGGTAGGAGGTGAAACAGACGGATGAATTCAATGATGTGATTATTATATGTTATCCAAATATACTTTATTTGGATTTGTTGCATTTGTAGTTTGGTTCCACAGACATTTTTACTATATCAAACACAAGTGCATTTGGACTGTGTGAGTGTGTGTGTGTGTGTGTGTGTGTGTGAGAGTGTGAGTGTGTGTGTGTGTGTGTGTGTGTGTGTGTGTGTGTGAGAGTGTGAGTGTGTGAGATGCTTTTCCAGTAAAAATCAATACTGCACCACTGCAACTTACTGCCATCATAGGTATTGTGGGTGTTGTACTAAAGCGTCCAATCAGAATCCTGGAACCTTACTCCTGAGACTGTCCTGTGTGTGTGTGTGTGTGTGTGTGTGTGTGTGTGTGTGTGTGTGTGTGTGTGTGTGTGTGTGTGTGTGTGTGTGTGTGTGTGTGTGTGTGTGTGTGTGTGTGTGTGCTCTCATGTGACAGGAATAGTAATGTTTTAAAGCATTAATATGTCTTCATCTGGGCTATATGAAACAAATAAACTGACAGAACGGTCAGGCAGACTTTAGTTTACCCGTTAACGCAAACTTTACACTTTATTGCACCATGTCCAAACAAACACTAATATTAGCTACTATATCACCTTATGAGACCATAAGAGCCTGGTTCATTATCTGAAAATGAATGCAGCAGAACCCACGTAGTTAAAAAGTCAGGTCGTGGTAAGATCAAAAACTAGAAAGAAAAAGGCATTTAATGAAAATGCACTTTAAAACGATGTTGTTCTAGCCCTAATATTAGCTTGCTGTAATGATATAAATTGAAGCCCCCCCAAAAATATAAAATTAGCTACTGACACCATATTCTGAGAGATAGCATTAGTCTTCTGTTTTGCTCTGTCTTCACTACTGTTGTTTTTCAAGCCAGCGTTTGGCTGTCAGCAGACGAAATGCACGATGAGGCGCTGCATTAGCATATCCAGCCATTGGGTTGCTGCTCTGACTGAACACACTGACCACATCTGAGCAGTGCACTCAACAAGTTACACATGTCTGCCGTCTAGGCTTTATCTGTCAAGTGGTGACAGACCGATTCCCCCCCCTCCCTACCCACCCCATGTTCCTGAGCAGACTAAAGGCTTTTAATGTTTTATTTGCTGAGTCTAAGGTTGTAGAGGACGGAGAAAATGAATGTTTTTTATTTCTGCTTTTGCTGCTTGGTATTCTATTTCTTTGTTGCCGTTTTCCTCAGTTTCCAATCTGCCTTCTTCTTCTGCATTCTTTGGGCTCAAAGGGAAAATCAAACTGTAGCAAACTTTATTTGTATGTATGTGTACTCAAACAAATAAAGATTGAATGTAAAGTCTTCATCTACTTGTCTTCATTTGGTGAGAATGTTGTTTCGACAGAGCATTCACTGAATTTCCCTTCCTATTCCTTTTCCTAAATTATTAACGGAACATGATTCAGGAAAGCGTGTGAACAGGAAGTTAAGCATGGTCAAATATGGCTGCCGACTTCTGCGTGCCACTCTGAGGGGGGCTCTGGGTAGAGGGGCATGAAGCGGCTCTTGCTCTGTGTGTAAATGTGCGAGTGTGTGAGTGTACGGGCATGTGCGGGACAGGGTGACGCATCATGCGGCAGAAGCCTGAATATTTTAGCAGGAAACATTAGTGACGCTTTTCCCTCTCTCTTTCATCATTCTCTCCCCTCTTGCTTTCCTTTCTCAAAAATGTTTCTCAGCTCAGTGGGATGAATTAAAACAGCCGTAACAGGCTTTGCTTTGGGTGCAAACACATGTTTTTTTCTTTACATGGAAATGAGATCCGGTGCAAGACAGCTGGGCAGGTCAGGGCATACCCACGCACTTTTTAAAAAATTCCCTGAGGGGGATAAAGTGCAACCTCAAAATGTTCCCCCTTGCAGCTTTGGTTCCTAAGCTGTAGTTCCTTCAGGGGAAGACATTCTGGAGAGGACTTTTCATGCAATTTATTTACATCACTTGGATCTTGTGAAATCCATTCAGTGTATGTGTGTGAATGTGTGTGTGTTTGCCTGCATAATCCCTGTAATATGTACTCTACACATTGTGAAGTGTTTGCGAGTGTTTAGCATAATAGCCTGCAGCATGGATACATGTCAGAGACTCATGTAGACCTGCTAAATCAAGTTGTATTCTCTTTCTGTATGTGTGTGTGTGTGTGCGCGCGTGCGTGGTTTTGTGCGTGTGCGTGTGTGTGTTTGTGGAAGAGAGAGATAAAGTAGGGGGTTTGAACAGACAAAACTTATTGGTTTATTCTTGTTGGAAACACTTGCCAAAAAGTATCTTCTTAATAACATTACATAGCACTTGAAGCAAATAAGTCAGCTCAAACACACACACACACACACACACACACACACACACACACACACACACACACACACACACACACACACACACACACACACACACACACACACACACATACACACACACACTGGACTTTCTGACCCTACATAAACCCAATCACACAGATACAGTATATGCCTCTCATACCAGGAAGACCATAAACCAGAAATGTGTGTGCACTAAATCTCTCATACCTCTTTATTTATCTCTAGATTAAAAGTATATACTGTATAAGTCATTTACCCAAACATTTACATGAACAACGTCCTGAGAGGAGCCACAAAGGTGTCGGATCAGAAAGGATCAAAAAGGATCCAAATCTTATTTCCAGTGTGTTAGAGTCTGTTGCATTTTCATATGTTTCAAATATTGCTTTTATAAAATCTACAAGGCGAAACACAATGTACCACTGTGCAGCTAATTTTACAAACTTGTTGCCTTGGAAACACTGAGGTAGGCTTCCTGCCAGCTAGTTAACACAATGGAATTATAGACACGTGTGCGTGTCAGTGTATGCGTGTTTTTAGGACACAGCCGAGCAATTGTGGGTATGTTCTCTCCACGTGCTGTGTAGCCTCTCTGTTGTCTCGCTGCCAAGAAGCTGATAGCTTCAAGATGTAAAAAAAGAGAGGGAGACTAAGGAGAATACAGCAAAGGAAAAAAATGACACAAAGTGGACAAAATGTGAAATAAAACGAGGCAGAGACATCTTGCTACTGCTTGCTTCACTGAAACCAAAAGCCCTGAGAATCCACTGGAGACCCACAAATCACCAGCACTGGTTTTAAAAGGAGAGTCAACCTTCTCCAAGGAGACTATTTAAAACGAGCTAGAATGAGATCAGTGCCATTACATGAGTTTATTACACAAGCAACATGTTCTTGTGGTTTGTTTCTGTCTGCAAGAGGTTGTTCAGAAAATACAACCTCGGATCACTGGAGAGTTGCACAACTCAAACTGAATTATGTTTTTTATCAGGATTATTAGATAGGATTAGATTCAATTTGATTTGATTGTACTAAATTAAATGCTACAATAGCAAAAGTATTGTCACTCGTAATGCATACTTAAATCTCATCCAACAAATGATTGACGTTAAACAACCTCTACTCTCTGGAAAATGCTTTGAATAAAATGTGGAACCTGACTGGCGGCTGCTTCCAGTCAGACACAAGGGCATCAGTGAGGTCAGGCATGGACAGGGCTGTTATACTCAGAAAACCATTTCGTTATGGACCTTCCTTTGTGCATTGGGTGACTGTTATGTCGAGAGAGGAAAAAGCCTTCTCGAAAATATTACCACAGAGTTGGAAGCATGTTGATGCTGAAACATTGCCTAACAAGAGAGCCTAACTTATACGTTGACTTTTATTTTATGTCAACACATTTCACATTACTGTGCTAGGCTGGTTGAAAGTAATAATGTTAAGATTAAATCAAAAACATTAGGTTCAACTTAATATTATTGTTTTCAACTAACCTAATTCAGTTATGTGAAATGTGTCGACAAAGTACATTTAATTACAGTCAACGTTTCAGTGTAAAAAGTCCATAAGAGAATTTGGATGTGTCCTTAGTGGATAATTGTTGCCATATCGTGTACAAAGCATATCAGCGGCCCCTCCACACCTCATGTTTGAATGCGAAACAGAAAAAATGAAATCTGTTTATAATGAAGCATTTTTTTTCGAAGCTGATCTCCTGCTTCAGCAAGCCAAAACCCAATAAAAATATGAAAATATCTATTTAAAAAAAGTGCCCAGATCATGCAGCTAATCCTACTAAGCTTTGAACAACGGCCCAGAATGTGCTGTGTGTCCCTACCCACAGGGGGAGAGGGAAAGAGAGAGGGGTGAATTTGTGAGTGTGCGTGCATTTGTGACTCCCACAGGTCCTGCTAGCCATTGTTAGCCTAGGGCGCTAGTCAGATACACACCCCAGCCTTAGCTCACTTGTGTGTGTTTCTTTGTAATTGTGCCTGTGAATTATGTACGTGTGCTTGAATGCTTTTCTGTGTTTGCTTGAGTCTTTTTGGCAGGTGAGTCAATCTTCATAAATGCCAATCCCAAATCACTCACATCGTACTACAGTGAGCAGAAGGCTTAATGATCATAAGTGTGTGTGCGTGTGTGTGTGTGTGTGTGTGTGTGTTTGCTTGTGTGTGTTGTCAATGACTCATCAATGCAGCAGCACATAGCTCAGTCTTACAGAAAAGTAGCACACAGAAAGGGAAGATTTGTGTGTGTGTGTGTGTGTGTGTGTGTGTGTGTGTGTGTGTTTTTAGCAATTCTGTTAACAGTGGGGAATTACTTTACTCTCTGTATTGTGTACATGCACATGCATTGTTTCAGTTCACACAAAACTTTTATATATCATATTTGGGATATTTATATATACAGCTGTTATAAAGTAAATATAGATTAAATTGATGAAAGCAACATTATGCAACTTTTTAGAACCCTTGTAACCTCTGTTGAAATAACACATTTATTATGTTGCTTTAAAATAACACTATTCATCAAGCAGAAAGATACAAAATGTGTTGTCTCGTTCTCCCTTAATCATATATCTTTGTGGCTATCTTTTTGAAAGGCAAAACACTTTAGGAAATAGACTGCTGGTGTAAAGGAGTGAAAGTGGAGGAACTAAAAGGGTTTTCATGGGAATCACTGAGTTTTATGGAGGTTTGTCGAGGTGGTGCAGCCAGAATATTAAAGAAGCAGACTGGACTGTCCAGGCTCGTGGGGGAAACCTCGGTGAAAACACTCTCTGTTGTAACTGTAGCAGAGAGCCCTTGAGCAAGGTAGTTAACCCCTGCTCTTACACTAGAGCTACTCTGAGGCCAACAGTAAAAAACTGTAATTTTGTCTTTTATTAAATGTGGGGAACAAACTATAGTAGGTCAGTTGGAAGCAATAATATTAAGTTGAACCTATGTAAACGTAATGTTATTGCTTTCTCTAACTAATACAGTTATATGAAATGTGTTGACATAATAGTTGTCATATTGGGTGAGGGTGAGTGAGTGAGTGACAGGACTATAAAGCAGAGGTTTCTCCACATGAGGTTTCTGCTGCACTGACAAGATTTTTGATATAATACCAAAATTTCAATACTTTAGGAGAATACATTTTTAATAATTTGTTGGCCAACCAGTGCCAGAAGCCGGGAGACAGAGGGGAAGACGCACGGCAAGGGACTCAGGCCGGATTTGAACCTGGGTCCACCGTATGGGGAACAAACCCCTGTATATGGCCGCCTGCTCTACCCATTGAGCTATACGACGGCCAGGAGGGTACATCTTAAGCAAACCTGCATTCAAACAGTTAGCTTAACGCCCTTCAACCCTTCCCTCTTCCTTTTTTATCCATCTCCTATTGATCTTGTCATCTTTCCTCCTTTGGCCCTTTTCTTTTAGAGTTGAAGTGGTGTTTAAACTAAATTGCAGTAAAGGCTGTATTTGTATTTGGATACTTTGCTCTTTAAGTGCACTCCTGTGTTGTGTGTGTAGGTATTTTCAGGGATTACTTGTAGTCCTATAAATCCATTTGTTGAATGCATATTAACCCTAGTTTCCTTTACTGTGCTTTTAGTGTATCAGCTTAGTACCATGAAATATCCGTTCAACTCTGTGCTTCTCTCGCTGACACGCACGCACGCACGCACGCACGCATGCACGCACACACATACACACACACACACACACACACACACACACACACACACACACACACACACACACACACACACACACACACACACACACACACACTGAAGAGAGATGGCCGATATGACGATATGAGAGCACTGCTGCAGGGTGTTTTAGGAACGATGGGGGAGACTCTTCTTGCCACAGAGCTGATCTCTGTTATTGTATCTAAAACTACAGACACAAACACTCAAGCCTCCTCTTTCCTACAGTTTCAGAAGCACCTACTCTTCCATCCTCCACCTCTCTGCACATCCTTTTTTCCCTCCCTTTATCTGTGAAGGCTCTTACTTGCCTCCTGCCTCTATCTTCCCCTGCCCTGTCAGCCATCTTGGCTCCAGGCAGCCACCAGGGATCCTGCCCCTCGGGTCAGTTTCCTGCCAGCTGCAGGGTGATTGATGAATCAGAGGTTCCATGGCGGCTCTAGTGGGTTTTTTTTCCAGGGGGCCGGTGTGGGGGACAGGCTCCATCTAACACCAAGCAAGCAGAACTAATGGGCATGCTCTGGGGGAAAAGAAGGAGGGAGAGAAGTGAGTTTATATAGGTGGATTTTTTTTTTTTTAAAGACTGACAAATGCGTAAAGACATAAAAAAATTGAGGCACAGAAGAAGATAGATATTATGCAAATGTGCTAAGGAGGGCATGAAAGAGCAAACATCAAAGAAAGGAAGGTAGAAGGCAGTCAGAGTGGTAACTAAATAGCTCCACGGAATAGTGTACGAGGACAGGATGGATACAAAAATACTGCAGGGAAGAAGGATGAAAACAACATTAATGGAGGAGGAAAGGAAATTGGAGGAGAATCCTGCTTTGAACACTATGAACTCACTGTATATGCTGTAGGAGACCAGGCCTCATTACAAATGCTAATGTTCATTTTAGATCAATATTAATGGAAGATGCTTAAGCTAATATTTAGGGAGAGGTAAATGCATTCAGCAAATGTTGTCATGCAACACTGAATGTCTAAGAAATAAACCCTGTATGATGATATTAGAGGGAATCGTTCACCCCCATATTCTCTCCTTCCCTTTTTACCTCCTTCCCCCTCCTTCCATACATCCTCTATTTTTGTCAGCATTCTCTTACCTGGATATGTTTTTATTTACTAATGTCTCTCCACTGTCATTAGCATGTCCTCACACCGGGACTGAAGGACAGGTGTGTGTGTATAATGTGTGTGTTTGTGTCGGTCCACATGTTTCTATGTCCACGGCAATGTGTTTTGTGTGGCCTTTTCACTTTATATGGGTGTGTCCTTGTGTCCAGACGGGCACACTTTGTCCTCTCTCGGGTGGCGTCTCTGTGTCTGGTCAACCTTGTGACATCACACATAAGCAAAGCATTAGGACACGTCACACTACGGATGTGCTTCACATAGGGGAAAAAGGTTCACGTTGCCATGGTGTTAGTTTGGAAGCAGGCTAATTGCCTAGCTTTACATGCAGTCCAACAAGCTAATGATAATGCGAATAAGCAGAAATGCAAGTAAGGCATGTTCAAACAAACACTGATCATGTTCATTTAATTGTGTTTGTCAAAGAATGACTCTCAGCTGCAACATGATATTAGATTAAATAATTGGGTTAAAAGGCATTTTTGCTGATAAATAAAACATTAAATGTAAGTTTTACTTATTTCCTGCCATAGTAAGATTATTTAGGCATGTTAATTTAGTGGCAGCTGCTAGCCTCAAGTTTCTGTTGGAGCTGAATATCTGTTTTTGCTAATGGCCAGGTTTAACTATTTTTACCTCATAGAGGCAGTCACAGAGCTAGAGGAGTAAACCTGGAATCACTCACCACCATGACTTCTACTCTGTGAGCTATTACAGTAACAGAACACCGAATAAAAACGATCACAGAGAATATACAGTATATCCTAATCAGAGCATCATCATAAAAAGCATCTACTGATGAGTTTTCTGCTTCTCAGTCGCTAAGAAGTACTCTACATCTGTTTGGAGAGACCAGCTCCATGAGTTTCAGTTGAGGTTCCAAACAAATGGAGCAGCATACCTGAATGCCCTTTTCCCCAGCTCCGTGTGGACTTTAGGGACAGTCAGCAGAGAAAAAGTCCTCAGAACAAAGGCGATGGGTTCCCGTACTTTTGCGACAAATGTAAATCTGCAAATTAGGCAGGAGAGCACCAAGATTAGATTTATAAATAAGGGTGTGCCAATGCTTTAGTCTACGGTGTTAGGGAATATTTTGCTTAGGTGTTTAACCTTTAACCTAGTTCATAATTTTCTATTCCCATGGCATAGTTCTTCAGCCTTCGGGTTGCTTGGGCGCATTGTTGATGCCAGTCTATAACCGAGCACAAGCTGACCTGAGATAGTTTATTGCTAAGGGACGTCTAGAAGCCCTTCTTATCTGGAACGTAGGTTCCCTGGCGCACATTCTTTTTTCATGTGGGACAGCTTTAGTTAGATTTAGGATCCATATAGTCTCGCTGATGAGGAATGTTGATTATACACTCTGAACTAGTTAAAACCTCGGATTACAAAAGACATCTTGAGAATTGGTCGGGCGACCGCTGTGTCACCTCGTGGCTGCAGCACATGTCTTGTCAATTCTCCTGCCGTTCATTCACTTCATAATAAACCTTCAGTGTTTTGCCATCAAAGTTCCAGCTCTCCCGTGTCTCTCTGAGTTTCCTCTCCATTGCTTCAGAAGTTTCCGTCACATACAGGTCAGAGCATACAAGCAGCAATGGTGCTTATGAGTTTGAAAGTTTGTAATGAACCTCAATTCCCCATGGTAGACAGTGTCCATGTAGGATGTAGAAGAGCTATACTAATGCACCATCATTTATTTCACCCAAAGTAGCAGAACAATTAGCCCAAATCTGCTAGCGTGATTGTAAAGACAAGTAATACAGCAGCAAAGCAAGTCATAGAAACGGGAGAAAGGTTTGTTTGGGGAAGAAGAAAATCCACACTGTATTCTAGAAGCGGGAACAGTGTTCTTGCAGGCAGCAGAGAGAAGTAAAGCAGAGGAAACAAAGCGTGATAATGATAGAGGGATGGATTGCGAGAGCTGGTCAACATGCCAGACTCAGCGGGGGATTACTTCACAACACTGGGAGGAAAGTTAATGAGAGTTCATCCCACACACACACACACACACACACACACACACACACACACACACACACACACACACACACACACACACACACACACACACACACACACACACACACACACAGGGTTGAGGCAATCTAAATGATTCAATCAAAAAGTAAAGTTGGCATGCTCTCACTGCTTTTAACAAGTCACTGGTGCTGACATATCACACACAAACACACACATGGATAACACTAATGCACAAAAGCATACCCAAAGGCTCACACACAGAGAAAGTTTGCAAAGAAAGTAACGTTGGAGAATGGGAAAACAAAGAACGAACAAACAGGATGTGTGTGTATGTGTGTGTGTGTGTGTGTGTGTGTGTGTGTGTGTGTGTGTGTGTGTGTGTGTGTGTGTGTGTGTGTGTGTGTGTGTGTATGTGTATGTGTGTGAGTGTAAAGAGACATTAGAGAGAAACATGCCAGGAGGGAGAGTGCGAGTGTGTCCTTGTATCCAGGCTCTGTGTGATATACTGCTGTCTGATCGAACGGTGTGTGTGTCTCTGCCTTTGTGTTTGTATATGTCTGACACCAATATCCATTATCATCCATGGCTCATCACCCACTCCAATATAGGCATCAGACACTCACTCACACACACACACACACACACACACACACACACACACACACACACACACACACACACACACACACACACACACACACACACACACACACACACACACACACACACAAACATTTTCAAAAATACAATTCCAGGTAGATAAAAAGTTCCAGTGTCGATATTTAAATAATTGAATAAGATTAGCATGTATAAAGTAGTGTGATAGCAGTATTGTATTGCAGAATGAACTGCAGATGTGTACACGTGTTTACTTCTAATGTAGTTTTTACATAAGTTTATCTTTTTGCACAATGTAAATTTATTGACATCACATTCATTTTTTGTGTTTAGAGTATATTTTTGGGTGAATTCTTATAGTATTCAACTTTTTAAAAACTTTTCTGCTTTATTGGCTCCTCCTTAACTTGATGTTTGTTTCTTGATTTCTATATATTTTATCTATTTTTTGTTACTCACTCTGTCATCCTCCTTTTACCAAAATCAAATCAATATCAAATATCAGGTTAGTGGTTGCAGTAATTGGTTTCGAGGACAGTGTGATTTCATCACTCCACATGCATGTAATTGAATTAAGGCCTCAAGTTGTAATATAAACTACCCCACGGAGGTGTTCACTAGAGAAGCTGTTGCATCAGGACTTCCAGACTATTTTTTTTCTGAAAAGGTATAAAAAGGAATACAATGAAACAGTAACCGTAGTATTTCTTGCCACTGTCACTATTGATTTCGCTTTGCGTTCTCTCCTTTCTTGGAGCAGTTGGCAGGTGTCAGAAAATTGTCACGGAGTTCTGAGCTGTTCTGTGTCTTACCCTTTAGTATAGTCTTTATTTTTGTGGTGTGGTGTCACACTATATGGGTTGGGATTATTGTGTGGATTTATGTACTGTTAAAAAAACAAAACACATTCACACAGACAGTTTGGAATTCCTCCAAGCATCTATTGACCATAAACCTAGGATCAGTGCAAAGGCTGAAACAGGTGCACACACTTCCCTGCTGAGGCGTCAGCTAAATTAGTAAGAGCACGGACCAGCTGAAGGCTTTTTAACAAAGACCCTCGTCAGCACTAAACTATGCACTCGACCACTACACAGTCCGAAAAATCACATGAGAGCTTCATCAAACCCATCACTACAGCGGCAGAGCAGCAAGCCTTTCTGCCGCTAGGACTACTTTAACAAAGTTGGTATGAAGGTCAACAAGAAGGCTGGTGAATGGCACACCAACTTTTGTTAGGAGCCAAAATGATTCTAAAATAACGTGGTAGCCTAACATGGACATGTATGTGTATGTCTTTCTTTCCTCAGGTTTCCTTAACAATTTGTTGCTTTTTTGAACTCCCTACTCTTTTTCTTTTCCACACACCATAGGTGTTACTTTAATTGGTGTGTTTTGCTCATTTGTACACTTACTTTCGCAAACACACAAACTATAAAATATCCTCTAATTAAGCTGTCTCTGCTGGTGAATGTGGGAGTTGAATCCCTGCATGGTTAAGATACTGAGTTATGTCTCAGATGTGCTAGTGTGTGTGTGTGTGTGTGTGTGTGTGTGTGTGTGTGTGTGTGTGTGTGTGTGTGTGTGTGTGTGTGTGTGTTTTTCTTATAGTAAATGATGACCACGTCGGTACAGTATGTAACTGGACCACAAGCCACATCCATTGTGTTCCCCACAGAGCTAAAAGGGAGTGTGTAGGTTGTTTGTGTGTGCTCTGTTTTGTCTTTGATCTGAGAAATACCCAGAGCACGCACAGAACAGATTGTCCCTCTTGTCACCAAGGTAAAGGAAAGCGTGCCCCCCCCCCCCCACACACACAGACACATCATTTAATTAGTTTCAGGAGGGAGGGGAGAAGGGGGCTAGGACAGATAATATTATGCAGACAGTGGGAAGGTAGAAAACATGAAACATGAAACCAAGCAGCAGTAAAGTAACTAAGTACATTTACTCAAGTACTTTTCTTGAGTTCGATTTGGAGGGACTTTACTTGAGTATTTAAAGGTTATGCTACTTTGTACTTTTACCCAACTACAATTCAGAGCTAGATGGTGTACTTGTACTCACTACATTTATTGAATCCCTTTAATTACTTTACAGATTTGGGTTAATGATGTGAAATATAATCAGCCCATAAATCAGACTTTCGTTCAGTGCAGTAAATCCAGCAGCTACCCTGCAGTATACAAAGCCATTCAAACTAACTGCACCTTTACCAGCTCTGAGAACACTTTAATGATCAATAATTATAAAACATATCAGAGATATTATTCTGAAATGGACCAATCAAACAATGACTACTTTTGGTATCTTTTACCTTTTGCTTGTAGTAGAGTATCTGAAGACCATAATGTTTTTACTTAAGAATTGGATCTGAATACTTTTCACAACACTGCCAACCAGTGTGCAACACATTCTGCAGGGAGCACATTAAGCCCTCTGGAGTATACAGAACCAAGCCAAAGAGAGTCATACAGTTTCCCTGAGATGTGAAGTATACATACTGCACAAGTCAAGCGATGCTATCACCAGTTATGTTTAGTATGAAATCATAACAGGATGATGGTGGTGTGCCAGAGGAATAAATCAGCATAACCCAGCCGCAGCAGCAGCGGCAGCGGCATGAATGATCAGAGGAGAGTGAGCGAGTGAGCCTGTCTCCGCATATAAATCAGTCAGCTGATACCGATCAGCTGACAGCATGTGCAACTTCAGGGCTCTGCCTGAACTAAAGCGGGGCTCCACAGGTTCACTTTCTCCTGCAGCCTCTCTCCTCATCCTGTGATCGTATCCTGAAAGTCTTTCTAACACTCACACAACGTCCAACTTCCTCACACAGCGCCGCCACATGCTGGTCTGTTAGTGTATGTGTTTTAGAAACAGAATACATCCTTACTTATTGGGACCAATGCTTTTACCGTCATACACAGATCCATAAACCTTTCACAGTTTTACAGTGAGGTTTAGGGAATACATGGCAGAAATTGATACAGTGCCATTGCAAATAGTAGATCAATCGGTTAGACAGACATTCAAAGGAAATTGGCAAATTTATTTCAGGTTTTAATCCAGAAGAAAGTATTTTACTGCAGACCAAACCCACATATTCATCAATTTGATTTATTAACAAAGAAAAACGTTGGTTTCCCCGAGTCATAGAGAAGAAGTGATTGAAAGAATGACAAAGTCAACACAGAGGTTAAAAGGAGACAGAGTGAGGACAGACCCACTGAGGTTTCAACAGAGAAAGGAGAAAGAGACATTTATTTTGTCCTGATTAATAACCCTGTTTAATAGTCCTCCTCAGCTCTTCTCCTCCATCCCTCCTTTCCTTCTCAATTTGAGCCGTCAGCTAAAATGTGCTCTAATAAAATCAAATATGTTAAATACCAAAAAAAAGACGAGTTGTTAACCTTTATTCTCTGCCCCCACTGCTTATCTTAATTACTTTTCTTCTTCTCTATCACTTTCTCCAAGTTCAGTTTGTCTTTTTATAGCTTGTGGGTCGCTATTTCAACAGTGCTACTATGGAAACAGCAGGGAAGTGGGTGTTAGCAGTTAATCCTGTTTGGGTGTCATGGTGGCATCGCTGTGGCACCCAGTAGGAGAGCTGTACACAGTCTTTCTTGTCTTTTATCATTTCCATCAATAAGGATTTGGGAGGTCAGGGAGCAGGATGCTGGGTTATCTCTCAAACCGGAGGTCAGCATCCACAGGTCCTGAGCCAGCTGATCATGTGAATGAGAGAAGTACGGCCTCTCGTTCTCCTACACAAACTAGAGAGCTGTAGTTGCCATAGTTTCCTACTTTCCGTGCTATGTTTGTGTTCCTAACTACTTCAAGAAAACTTTTAGCACAGCGCGTACACCAGTATTAACCTGATAATACAACTATAGTGATGTAATTGTGTAAAAAAAATGCTCATTTACTTAATCTTTTTGAAACACAATGAAAATGAATCATGTTTTTAGTCTGTTTCCTATTAAGTGTTTTGTTAAAGACATAAAACAAATACTTAAATAATGAATCAAAAATAACTGCATACTTGAAACTGCATTCAATATTACTGGACACATGTCTGTGTAATCTGACAGCGGTTCAGATCATTGTTTTGACATCTTTCCTCTTTGGATTAATTCTCAACACTCTCATCATCCTTTATCAAAGCAGGCAGCTGTTTTCAGATAACCCAGGCATAGAAAGCGAGTGACCAGCAGAACATGTGCAGTGCAGGGAAAAAGCCCCTGACACAATATGTAGTTTAATATTTTGAAAACTATTATTTGTTTTGAAATAATACTAGAAAAATCAGACAAATCTGGTGCATAGTTCAGTTGCCTTAGTTTACAATGACATTTCCGTTTTAAAGTAGACCTTTATGTACAAACAAAAGCATTTGTGGTTTACTGAGGGGAATTGTTATTGACTCCAGCTGCCTTTAGAAATAATTCATACACACATCAGTTACAGTGCTCTTAAAGCTATGGATTCACTTTATTCTCTCTCTTTTTTTTCTGACACACACACACACACACACACACACACACAGATAAATATGTCAATGTTTTCCCCTTGTATCTCTGTTTTTCCATTTTCACTGTGTTGTGCTCTGGTCTCGCTCCACTGGACATTAACCACGGGAGGAATGATGGAGCAATCCTCAACACACACCCACACACACACCCACCCACCCCCCCCCCCCCCACACACACACACACACACACACACACACACACACACACACACACACACACACATCCATACTCATTCACGGACGGGGCTTTTCCAGCGCGGGGAGATAGAGTGGTGTGTTTGGTTCTGATAGGAGCAATACAACCAATTCAACATGGAGAGAGAGGGAGGCTTAGGATTGTTTTTTTATTGGTCTTCCAGGAAGAAACTTGTTAGAGATTTTGGATATAAAATAATAAATACAAATAAACAACAGAACATGGAAGTTATTGTGTTTCACAAGTACTGAATCAATATTTCCTGCTGAGTCTAGTGCATATCAGTGCTGCTTTATTTCTAAAGGCAACCCTCTGCCAGGGATGGGCTTTTACTGTAGCGAACACTGAAAGGAGAAAAAAAACGGATTATTTGCCCTCCAAATGATGAGCAGGGTATATTCCAACCTGAGGAGTTACCTGTTTGAAGTATTCAGACCGTCTTTAAAGTTTAAAATGGGACCTGCTCTCCTATAGCTGCCACTGTCATATCGGAGGAGACCATATGTCGTCACAGTGGGATTCACACACATCTGTGGGCACAAACAGCACACACTCATACAGTGTTTGATCTCAGGTAAAGAGGCAAAGCAAACTTCAGTGTGTTCTCATATTGCTGGCATGGTGTCCACAGGTTAAAATAGTGTTATTAAAAACCTTTTACAGCACGGTGTTAGTGATTGGATTGACATTGACATGTTAAAGGCTGTTTGTGTTTGGTCATGAGTGTCTTTGATATTGCACCTATTAGTCCTTGATGTGTGTGCACTGTACATACAACAAGCCAGCACACGAAAACAAAAAGCATTGTCTGTTTTCCTGTCCTGATTCTGCTGGTGTTGATGATTTGGTTTCATACGTTTTGTCACTGCAAATGAGACTGTGGCTGTGCAGACAGGGAGGCTTATTCAGGTTGGATGCAGGAATCATATGATCTGATATGGAAGGCAGGGAATCCTGGGAACGCTCTAATTGCGTCTCATTTGGCTCAGCACTGAGTGAAAAGTCTCTGGGTTTTCATTCAGGGCACATTTAGGTTTCTCCTCAGTAAGTGGATGATTGCAGTCTTACAGTTTATGATGGGTTGATTCAGCTGATGCCATTGGCACAGTGACATCAGCTCGGCTCTCTTTATCCGTCCCAGTGATTTCTTACTACTTCAACCCTTACCCCACTCTCTGTGTCTTCCTGTTAAGACAGGATACTTTAGTGGGAGCATAGAGATCATGGGGAGGACGAAAACAAATGGACAAAAAAGGAGAAGAAGGAGAGAGGTGGACATGGAGAGAAAAGGGGACGTTAGAGGAGGGGGGGACTGAAAGAATGTTCTAACAAGCACATCTCTCCTCGCTGACGGGGTAACAGGAACTGTTTGGAGTACAAAGAAAGACATGAGGAGACGTACTGCTGAATGAACGACCTTGTGTATAATTTCTCTTGTTGGCTCAGTAACTACTGTTCATCCTGTATCATTTCAGGATGACCATTTAAAGACACAGGGCTGTCAGCTGATTGGATAGTCGAACTTTGTGTTCTTCTGGTTTACAATCTAAAACAAATAGTGGAGAAAAGACCCAAAACAATGTCCCAGTGCCTAATGCTGAATTTAATTTGATACCCTTCTTTTTCCAGCGTTTGGTTCATATTTCTATTTCTGTTACGCTGCAATCTTATTCCTGAGGATGGCTAAACAATGTGACCTCATCATTTATCAAGTGCAACTATAATTGTGAGAGATAAAATAAGATAAGAATGACTTTATTAATCCCAGATTGGGAAATGTTTGCGTTGCAGCAGCATAATACAATACACGTCATTGCACATAGAAGACCGGCATTATAAATATATATAAATATATATATATATATATATATTTATATATATATATGGAGTTGAATATGAACATAAATAATCAGTAAACAGTGAGAAAAGTAGACTGTTGAATTTAACAACATATAACGCAAGATATTATATACATAATAGTGCAGTGAATGGAATATTAAATTAATATTAAATTAAATATTAGATTTGTGAACAACTGTTGAATAGATAGGTTATTTTAATATATCACTGTTTGCTCTTGTAATTCTATACCACCTCTCTTCCTCTCTGTCTTCCTCCTCATCTCCAACAGGCATATTAGATGACTTGCACACACACACACACACAGACACACACGCAGACACACACACGCAGACACACACACACACACACACACACAGACACACACACACACAAAAATACGGTGCCCACCATGAGTCATGCAATGACTTCCAGAGTATAGTAATCTATCTTGTCTTGTCTGCTTAGCGAGCTGCTCTGTGTTCTCCGTGCACTACAGTGATCTGTGTGTTTGTGTGTCACTTCCCTCTTTCTTCATCCGTCCCTCCATTTGTGTGTTCGTCGGCATGTGCAGAAGTGTAGGTGCGAGTGTGTGTGTGTGCATGTACTTGTGAGAAAGACTGCGCGTGTGTTGGTGTGCATATTGATGAATGCATGATTGTCAAGGTGTGTTTGTGTGTGTGTGTGTGTGTGTGTGTGTGTGTGTGTGTGTGTGTGTGTGTGTGTGTGTGTGTGTGTGTGTGTGTGTGTGTGTGTGTGTGTGTCGGCCATCCAGCATCTGTCTTCCTGCACAGTGAGGCAGGAGAAGTCGTGATAAGTCAGCACACATACACACACACACACACACACACACACACACACACACACACACACACACACACACACACACACACACACACACACACACACACACACACACACACACACACACACACACACAATCAAACACACTTTGGATTGCAGCACTGAAGAGGTAGCATTTTACACTTGAGAGTAAGAAAGAGTGTGTTGTTGGGATGGAGGGATGAGTGGATGAAGGTGATATTTTTCTAGCCTTTTATCTTAGCTTTTTCATTTTCTGTCTCCTTAGTTACACTCTCCTTCTCCCCTCACAAGGGTACCAGGTACTGTCCTCTTAGACATCAACTACGACTTATATACACACACACACACACACACACACACACACACACACACACACACACTCATACAATGGCTTTCCATAAGAGATGATTTATGCTCCTGGGTTTTATTATTTTTGGGCCAATTATGCTCTCTTTCTATTCCTTATTCACTATATTCCTCTTAACATTGTCCCCTGTTTCTTTACACCTTTACACCAGTCTGTATTTGCAGAAAATTCAAAATGTTTATTTTTTACTCAATAGGTCAAGTGGCTCATCCAGGGTTCTAAAATTTCTGAAGCCACATGAGGTCAGGTCCAAAAAGCACGCACAGAGAGGATGTTTACTTCCGCTTGAAAATGATGATCTATTAAACATTAATTCTGGATGACCTTCCACAAAAAACAAATATTTCCAAAATCCAAATCAAGCAATCGTCAAACACAAGGTGACCAAAAGAATGCCCTAAATAATGTGCAAAAATACAAAAAACAATGTGCCAAATAATGTGGTCAACTAGAGAATAATGTGTCTAATAATGTGCTCGGAAAACTGTAGGCCTTGATCCGTGTATCTACGGGCGTTTGTTTTTCTTTCTGGAACCAGTAAACGGAAGCGTGCCCGAGAGGCTTTTTTTTGTTTGCTCTTCTAAATGGTCAAATGGTCATTGGAGTGAGGGGTGGGGAGAAACTCTCTGAAGTTATTTCAAAACAAAAGCACTCGCATGCTAAAATACACTTGCATTGAAGCACTGCAGTATCCGGTTGACGGAACGATGACAATGTTATAAACAAGGGAAACCAGGTGAATTTAGGCTGGTTCATCGCGATCACAACAAAACAGCTAAGACTCACATTGAGCCAGAAAACAAATGTTATTGAGGCTGTAAATCTAATAAGCCACTAAGTGCCGTATGGCTATGTCTAAGATTTAAATTATTCAGCGGTTCTGACTGCGGTCAGCTCAGCACTTCTTCATTTTTTCCCTGCTTTATTTGATGAGCGATACACATTTACATTAGTTCTTAATGAAATGTATACTGTTTTACTTTGTAGTAGTAAGCCTACTACCAACAATACAACAAAGTCGTTTACTATGTTTTTTTTAAATACCTTATCAAAGTCACCTCCGGAGAACAAAATCAAGCCACTTCTTCTAAGTTTGATGAGGGATTTTTGCCATAACTCTTTCGTGAGATTGATACTGTTGGACTCAGTACTAGTGAAACTACTCCCACAAGTACTATGAAGTACTTTTACTGTGTACTTTTTGAGTTATCCACTGTCAAAATCCTGAATACAAGAATGTATGTTTTTCTGCTATTTTAAATAAGCATTAAAAACATTTCTTCTAGAGGCTGATATTGTTGGAGTATTTTAAGAGGATATGGTAGACATGATAACAGCACTGCTTCCAGTCAGTACTCCAGCAGCAGCAGCATTTTTACCCCTTGGGAAGTGTTTAGAGACTGGACTGGATAGCTGCTCACAACTATCCTTAGCACAGTGACACACCCTTGTCCCTGTTGTTGTCCTCTATGATGCTGCTGTCTTCCATAAGAAGATCTCTGCCCCTAGTTTATTCCTCGCAGATTCATCAGTCTCATCAGCCTCATCTTTGCCTGCTACCACCCTGAAGTGAAAAGAGTCTTTGATTATGGACCCTTTCTAATTGTTCTTATCTAAAAACAGAGGGACGATAGGTCATATAAGGATTCCAAAGCTATTCCATTCTGAAACTGTAGATCAGAATGTCTTGAGTTAATGTCAAGAGGTCTTCCTCTTATGTAAAGGACATATAGGTCAGGTTAGCTCGGCTTTGTAGATATATCTGGTTTCCTTTGTTCATGTAGTGATGGATAAGTCGTGACCTGCCTTCTCCCAGCCCTTATCCCAGTGCATTTTGGGACTATCTGTCAGATCAGATTAAGGGGATGAAAATGAATTGTATTATTAATTTAGAAAAATGAAAGCGTGATGCTAGCCCAGCTCCTGCGTTGTTTCAGCAGGGATGAGGTTTGTTGACAGGTGGGCTGAACCTGGAGACGGACCCATTACATGTTCTTGTGTATGACATAAATTGATGGGGGAAATAAGAATTAACATGTGACTTTTTCTGTGTGAGATAACGTTAAATTAACATAGTATGTGAAATGTTTGTGTATGTGTCGAGAATTAGCATAATTAGCAAGTGACAGACTGTCAATGAGATTTGTTGATCTGCATTGTGAGTCCCAGTAGGACACTGTAGGCTTTGTCAGCAAGCTATTAACCTTCTGTCTTTTCCTCTGTCTTTTGGTCCAAACACTTATCGCCTAGCTTAAAGCATTGATGCTGAAAAAGAGCAGCTTATTAAACACTTTGTATCGCTTTCATTAAGACAGATTTTCTCCTGAAATCTTCCCCTGAATTAAACAAAATGCTAAAACAGAAATAGCATGTTATTTATCAGCATTTATAGAAATTGCCAGGGAAAATAAAACCATGTATTAAAACCCTTTCTCGTAACATTGGACACAACAGACACCACCAAAAGTAATGATGAGCAGACAGATTGTGTGTCAGGGTTTTGGTCACACACTCCACACTGCCTTTCTGCACTGTATGTCAACCCCTTTCTTCCCCTATGTCTCCTTTCTTCCATCCTTCATCTGGTAGCTACAGCGTCTGTTGCCTGGAAACAGGAGTTTTTGTCTTTGTGTAAACTTTGATATTCAGAAAGCTGGAGGAGACAAAAGACCAACAGAAGAAGAAAAGAAATGGATTTAATAAGGCGTTGTCCACGTCAATGCAGAGAAGACATCAGTCACATTACAACATGTTCACTGTAAAGTTTTGATCTTCTGCTCGCAAAAACACACATAATTCTATGGCTTAATGTATACAGCTCCTTCTTAAATCTGTATCTCTACATGTATGGCAGCCAGTCCAGTGTCTGTTGAATTCCAACACAGAGAAAGATGAAGTAGTTTATAGAATACAATAAAAAATGTCTAATAATTTAACTCAAAGAAATATCTATAAATAATAAAACAAGAGAAAATGATAATGCTGAAGTGGTCTCTTCATTTCTTCCACGACTGTATAGGCTCACAGCTGAATTTGAGTGATCAATCTTCCTTTCAAAGGTCAGAGGTTAATGATGGCCATGATGGTCCTTCTCTCTTGCACACACACACACACGCACACACGCACACACGCACTGGTGTAATCCTTAATTCTAGTGAAGAAACACAGAGGTTGTTGTATCCTGGGTCTGTTGATGACACTCACGCTGAGCATGTGCTGCTGGCGTGTTCATAGTGTGTTTCTGATATGTTTGGGTCTGTTGCTTTTCAGGAATGATTCAAATAGCCTCAACGGGAGTCTATGTCCGAAGTAGAAATCGTGGAAAATCCACTTCCCTTGGGTCATCCTTTTTTATGCAGGACTTTTTAAGATCCCATGATCTAAGGAGTCAGTTTCCAGTTGTAAAGGTAGAAATATTTATTAGGTAAAATGGTACCACTTTACAAAAAGACTGCCCCAAAGGATTCATAAAAGGTTTATAATTAGGTTATTAATTAGGTTGTAACACTTTATTAATCATTAAGAACCATTAATAAACCAGTTCTAACATCGTTTTCATGATCAACACAGGCTCACTATTTGGCAAGATGACTAAGCCTTATATTGATACCTAGCTTACTTCTTCTTCATCAGCCAACATCCTCGGTATCTGTTGTTCACTGAGTTGATTCTCCCCACCGGTCACAGTTGCTCTGTTTATCTATTGTCTTATAAAAGCTTATTAATTATTTATTAAGTGTTCACAACTTAATTAATAAATGAATTACAAACTATTGGTACACCTTTATAAGGGTTGTCTTATTGTAAAGTGGTACCGGTAAAACTGCTCAAATCGTCCATGTTTCTATCTGGGTTTCTTATGTTTCTGTTTATTCACGCTTTGAAAACTGTTTCTTAATGCAAAGACAGATAGGACTCATTCTATACAGTAGACCCCCACAGACCATTCTTGCTCACTGACCCAAAACGTGAAAGTCTATTTAACCCTCATTGCGCAGCCCATTGACCGTCATTATGCTGACCTGTTTTTATAAAGCTCTTAAGTCTGTCGCATTGCTATCTTAGTTTCACTTTGAGATAGAGGCAACATGAATTCAGGGTGAAACAGATGTACTATAACACTCACTGAAACATAAAGATGGTTCATCCACTACCATACTGCATATGTTGGTTGCATTATACTGTTGTGTTGTAAACAGTGTAACTTGTTGTTGTAAATAGCAATGAAAGGGTGAGTATAGTCTGAAGTTGTGTGCCGAGTAACTAAAGTTCAGATCAGACTGTGAAATACTATCAACCAGTGGCAAGCGGTAAGGAAGTATATGACTTGGATCAGCAGAGCGGACACACACACACACACACACACACAAAGGGAAGTCTAGATGCTGACAGAAAGTAGTAATTAAGACTATGTGCTATGGATATTCTTGGTACAATACTGATCATTGTGTGTGTGTGTGTGTGTGTGTGTGTGTGTGTGTGTGTGTGTGTGTGTGTGTGTGTGTGTGTGTGTGTGTGTGTGTGTGTGTGTGTGTGTGTGTGCGTGCGTGTGTGTGTGTGTGTGTGAGAGAGAGAGAGAGAGTTACTGCTACTGCTGCTGCAGCCCACAGTTTCCATGGTAACGTCAGAACCCATCTTGGTCTCTATGGTAACTTCTGGTTGGCACCCACAGAGGAAGAGAGAGAGAGAAGGTGAAGATGTAGAAGTGACGGATGGGATAGAGAAAGAAACAAAACAATAGATAGAAGGAGATATATTTATTGTTGATACAGAAGAATAAAGAGTTTAGGGCCCTCCTAACATTACCCTAGGGCCTCGGTTTCCATACACAAATTGCCATTTGAAAGACCTTAGTTGAAAAGCAGAACATTTTCAATGGTGGCATATAGCAAAACACTTTTTACAAACAGATCTACCAAATAAATGATGACTAACATGAAGCATGCGACTCTTGCACACTGAAGTTGCTGTGCTGAAGGGACATTACATTGGGGCAGATTAAAACAGTCCAAGACCCCCACACGCCAATCCAACTTTCAACCAACGGCCAAATCCGACATTCCTGCTATGCATGTCCCAAGTCAACCCTTGAGAGAAATTTGAGCTTGTCTGACTTCCTTTTAGGAATGCCTCCCAGATCTAGCGACTAGGTTGCATAAAATATATACAGCAGGTAAAAATAATGGCACACATACAGTTACATACAGCTCCGGAAGAAGAAATGAAGAGACCACTCCAAATTGTTCTTAAATCTTTATCTCTACATGTATGGCAGCCATTCCAGTGTTTGTTGAATTCCAACACAGAGAAAAAATGTCAGTAATTTATAGAATACAATTAAAAAATAATAATGAATTTGACTCAAAGACAAACCTATAAATAATAAAGCCAGAGAAAATGATAATGCTGAAGTGGTCTCTTCATTTTTTCCGCGGCTGTGTATAAGTTGTAATAACCCTTCTGTGTGTTTGTTCTCTATCAATTACTGAATGTTTCTTCCCTCACCACAGTTAGCATCATTAGCCTGCTAGAACATGCACTAGCAATGTGCACATCTCCAGACCCTTTTATTTCCTTTCAGTGTGGTTTCTGCGTCTGAATAAATCATTAGCGGATGTTGTGTGTCACTATATACAGAAATGTTTCCTGTCTAAGTAGGAACAAACAAATAGATTGTGTCTACACTGCAGAGAGGAGTTTAAATGTGCAGCATGTCAATAGTTGTTTCTTTGGAATTTAGATTAATTGACATGAACTGTATGCATTGAATATTTTTCCTGTTTTTAAATCCTTCTGCTGTACTACGTTTGGTGGTTTTATCCACCTTTTCATGTCGTTTTGATTCTGTGGTTCTCCTCCTGTTTGTGTTTGAATGTTTGAGAAGTTTGTACAGTCTGTTTGATTGTTTTTGTTGAGCATTAAAGGAAGATACACTTGATACGCACGCACGCACGCACACACACACACGCACACACACACACACACACACACACACACACACACACACACACACACACACACACACACACACACACACACACACACACACACACCAAACACACACTAGTGTATGATGTGTCTGTAGGATTTTTTCAAAAACAGCTTAATGGCTAATCCTGTTTTACAGCACACACACATACAGAAGGTCATGGCGAATGGAAACCTTGTCCGCTGTATGGTAGGATGTCGATACCATAATCTGATTGGCCTAGCTGATGGATGGATGGTGTGGTTGACCTATCACAGATAACTGAATTATTGCCCCCACATACTCACCTTTCTGTCATTCTGTCTGCCTCCCTCTGTCTCTTTAGTCTGCCTCTCTTCCTCTCAACAATGCTCCTCTTCTCTCAGTCTCTCATCTTTTCTCTCTCATTGCTCTCCAGTCGCTAACCAGATTAGCCGTGCCCCTTATGGATTGTGCCCTTTATGGGTCTGTTTGAACGGAAGGAAAGGAGGCAGAGAAGTGTATCTGTGTGTGTGCTTGTGTCAGGATGAGCTGTTCCTACCAGATGTTTTTCTCTGTTTTATTCTTCTGAGCGCCGCACTGTCTGCCTGTCACTGGCAGATACACAGCCTGGGAGTGTGTGTCCATGTGTGTGTGTTCGAGGGGGAGAGAGATGAAGAGCTTTTGTGTATTTGAGAGGGAGGATAAGTGTGTATGTGCCTTTTTTAGATTAATTACTTCCGCATAGACTGCTAATAGTGTGGTGGAGGGTCTACTGAACGAATGGTGAATATAAATACATTTCATTTGCCAGGGTCTGAAGCAGGCATACACTCACACACACACACACACACACACACACACACACACACACACACACACACACACACACACACACACACACACACACACACACACACACACACACACACACACACATACACAAAGGGAAGACAGGTATTTAATGTTGAAAATCTTGACTCCTTAGATGCATCTTTGCCAATAAAGCAACATGGATGGCCTTGAATTGAAATGAGAGGTTGGAGCGACAGAGTCAAGAAGCAAAAACAAGTTTCAGACAGCTTTCTGAGCAGCCCATTCAGGTGCAGAATCCCCAGCCCAAAAATCAACTCGCCTTTCAACTTGTCTGTCTTTCAAAGTGTGCAAATCCTCCTTATTATTATTCATGACATTCCCTCCACCGTCAGGCTTCTGGAGTGTGGGAAAAACACTTCCAAATCACAGTGTGTATGATAATCTCATCATTAAGAACAAAAAAATCCAAGCGTGGTTCTTCTATCAATGAGTCCAACAGTTGTACTGCGGTGTCAGCTGCTGAGAAGATAGCGCTCTGAAAAAACCCAACCTAAATAACCACAAGTTACACACTGAAACCACAGCTGTCGTCTCTAAATGGTGGCCACATGATGACTGATTCCCATGGCCCAGCATATGTGTGAATGCCTCATGGTATTTTGACTATATGTCATCATGCTGAGAAAGTTGTTTGTATAGCTGGACCCACTCTGGCGTCAGATCAGCCTTAACAGCAAACACTAACACAGCAACTCATCATGAGCGTATCCTACACTAACATGGCCTTTAAACTTCAATGACACGTTTTTACTAATGAAGACGGATCATTAAGACAAATACATTTGAATGTCAATAGTCAGCATTTCACACCGAGAATGTTATCTGAGTGTAATATTGAAAGATTATGCTCCAAATATCCGGAAATATCTTGTAAAGCACTTTGAATTGCCTTGTGATGAGAGGTGCTATAAAAATAAACTTGCGTTGCCTATATTCTGTTGCATAATGCCTTGAGGCTCAGCATTAGTTAGATGACCACCTGAATAAGACCCTGATTTCAGTGATTTGTGGTTGTATTTAGCTTACTCTATTAGCTTGTGGAGATATGTCGGTCAACTTTGACACATGGAAGCTGTGTTTCTTCAGCTTCAGGTTCAGCTGCCTCTTCCCAGGGATGGGGCTTTGAGTCTGGCGAGACCTGGCTGGCCTTCTGTCCCAAACCTCTGGCCCTCTGTCAGTGCATATCCATGGGAAAACAGGGAAGAGCAGGAGGAGGGGCTGAGATGGATGGATTGATGGATAGAGCTATATATATCGGTGTTTAAAAATAAACGAAGATGTACTTCAAAGGGATAGGACAAGGAATCATCTTAATATAGAATACTTTGTGTTTTGATTACACAGATTGCCTTGATCTCATTTCATCGGAGATGAGAGATGATTAGGTGGATGATGAATGGTTTGTACATTTCTGATGGTCAGAAAGTTACATAATTCCTCTCTTTGCCTCGAGGACACTTTCAGGACATTTCCCAGGACCCTCTTAGGCCGGGGTCATTGCTGTGACAACATTCTCTGAGGGACTCTGTAGTAGAAGAGAAGCTTGTGTATACATGCACACACGCATGCATTCCTGCCTTCAGATATTGGCCCCTTCGGACAGGAAGAGAGCCGCTTTGATTAAATAATCCAAATGCTTTGATTGTTTGCACGATTACAACTTAGACAAATGCTTGTTCAAACATAAATAACCACACACACACACACACACACACACACACACACACACACACACACACACACACACACACACACACACACACACACACACACACACACACACACACACACACAAAGCAGAAGCCACATTAACAGTGTTCTCACAATCACATCCAGGATCTTTATGGTTGACACGGGCATGGATAAATGTCATGATTGTGAATGATGTGTTTAAGTGCCAGTTGTTCTTAATAACCATATAAACCAAATAAAATAAAATATGACGAATACTATATTCCAAGTGGAGAGCTGTGTGGATTTAAAAAGAGGTTGTGTGGAGCAGAAATGTGCAACATGTTCAAAGGGCTGTGCAGGATTTACAGTATTACTCATTACCCTGTGATCTTTCTATAATGTCCTCCCTTTCATCTACTGTGGTTTTATTTGTTTTTGCATACCCTGCAATGCTCCTGCTCAGACAAACATATGGACCTGTTTTGTTTGTGTGTCTCTACAGGAGCGTGTGGAGTATCTTTTCCTCATCATTTTCACGGTGGAGGCTTTCTTGAAGGTAATAGCCTACGGCCTGCTCTTCCACCCCAACGCCTACCTGAGAAACGGCTGGAATCTGCTCGACTTCATCATCGTAGTCGTAGGGTGAGTGGACAGAAACACACTGAAGGATAAGAGCTGTGAAATGTTTTTTTAATGCTACTTGTAGTGAATCCATGTTGTTTGAAAGAGGGAATTACAAAAATAGCGAATCCTGTACAATCATATTTCACTGTGTCTCTCCAGGGTTTGTAACAGCACTACCTGACACGTCTTTCAAGATCACCACATCATTGGCAAATTAATCATAGTACCTTGGTATAATTACTGTCAACAAATGAAACTACGGCCAAGACAATTGGCAGCCTCTGTTTAACAGCAGAAGTACTCACAGTGCTAGTGTCTTCAGAAATACGAGCATACTTTCCATGAACACTTTGATTTGCTGTAGTAAAGACTGGGAAGCTACTTTTGTCTTTGCCTGCAGTTATTGATTTGCTCAATTCAAACTCCTGGCACACATCTCAAATTCAGAGAGGCTGATAGAGAAAAGAGGTGGCCTTGTTTTCTAGAGGAATAATACTTTTCTATCCTTGTATGTGTGATTTACGTATATGGGCCCATCAATAGTAAAACACCATGATACACAATTGCCCTAAAACGCATCGCCATAAAACAATCTTCCTTCACAGGGAGTGTATTAAAGCCGCAGTAAACTCTGGTCTTCTGTGTATTGGTGAAGGCTAAACTGATTAGCTTGTTAGATGCTGATAGCAAAGCTTTGCTCTGTGTTTCTTTATCTGCAACTCAGCAACATAGCCCATCTGCTAAACCCTCTGTGCCTGTGCGCAAGTGTGTGTGTTTGTGTGTGTGTGTGCGTGCGCCTGCCAGCTGTGCTTGCGTACAGTGTTGTGTGTGGGTAATGGCACAATAGCCAGTGGAGCTGACAGTTACATTAATGCTATAAAAATGGTCTAATTGACCGTGGTGTGTGTGTGTGTGTGTGTGTGTGTGTGTGTGTGTGTGTGTGTGTGTGTGTGTGTGTGTGTGTGTGTGTGTGTGTGTGTGTGTGTGTGTGTGTGTGTGTGTGTGCAAGAGAGAGATTTCAAGAAAGCACCCCACAGCCTGAAGGAAGGCTCAACCACACACACACAGACACACACACAGACACATACACACAGACACACACGCACACACACACACACATACACACACACACACACACACACACACACACACACACACACACACACACACACACACACACACACACACACACACACAGTGATGCTTGTTCATCGCCAGTCAAGTGTGCACTCACATTAGCCATCTCTAACTGAACATGGTTGGCTTCACCCCAAAGACACACACACACACACACACACACACACACACACACACACACACACACACAACACACACAAACACACACACACACACACACACACACACACACACACACACACACACACACACACACACACACACACACACACACACACACACAGAGTGTGTCTTTGGGGTGAAGCCACCACCCCATCGGCTGGCATCATGGTGCCAGCGCCCCTGGCATAAACACAACCTTTAGCACCCTTATGCTGTTATATAGCCTCTGTGGCTGCTTCCTCCGTCTTTCTCTCCTTCTGTCTCCGCTACAATAAGGGCTTTTATTGTAGCGGGGCATAATGTGATGTGCAAGAAGTACTGTATTGATCCCTTAAATTGTCTCCTCCTCACAAGCCCTGCTAGAGTAAGGTCAGGAGGTTAGACACCTGCTGCAGCTTTGGAGGTGGCAGCTTCAGTGTTCATTTCACTGTTCTTGCTCAAGGACACGTTAGAAGTGTTTGGACTTACTTTCTAGGGAGGATAATCCTGAATATCCTCTCTAGACTTTTATAGGGTTTTTACTTCTGTCTATTTCACATGGCTTAATCAAAATATTGTTCTGATGTGTGCAAAATGACACGTTTAAAATGTTGGCTTTTCATACAAACTTGGACATGAGCTGAGCTCCAGTAACGGCTAACATAAAGGCATGATGTTGAAGAAAGTAGGGCTTTACCAGAAGCCCTGCTCATGGTGCAACCGTCAACCGGAGCGAACTGCTAGCAGTGGGTCAGGACTCTGCAGCGATAAAAACAGAGTTGACTGTTCTTCAATATGAAGGCAGCATGACTTTTTGTTAAAAGACCGAAACCAGAGTTCCCACACAGTTTCCTCTGTGATAAAAAGTGATCCCTCTCTGTGATCATGTATTTCCCTGACATAATTCAAGCAGTTTTTTTGTTCTAGATGGAATAGATGACGCTCATATAAGCAACTTCTAAACAAACCTCCATTTTTATTGTGGAAAGTTCTGAGTAAGACATATTTTATTTTATATATTTTATTTATATATAAGAACTTGTCATGGAAATCAGAACGGAAAATGAATACATCGGTACTGGCTAACACACTAAGACTAACACACACTTGATGAGCACACACAGATCCAGGAAATGTTCAGCTGTGACAGCACTGTATCCCTGTGTGTGTGTGTGTGTGTGTGTGTGTGTGTGTGTGTGTGTGTGTGTGTGTGTGTGTGTGTGTGTGTGTGTGTGTGTGTGTGTGTGTGTGTGTGTGTGTGTGTGTGTGTGTGGATGAGAAGTGACAGAGTTTGCTCCCTCTGGAAAGTTCACCATATGGGTGAATGAGTTTGTACCTGGTGCTGAGCAGCCTTCGAGGCACACACTCACACACATGTATGCGCACACCTGTACGCCTGCACTGGCTAACAGGGTGTGTGTGTGTGTGTGTGTGTGTGTGTGTGTGTGTGTGTGTGTGTGTGTGTGTGTGTGTGTGTGTGTGTGTGTGTGTGTGTGTGTGTATGTGTGTGTGTGTGTGTGTGTGTGTGTATGTGTGTGTGTGTGTGTGTGTGTGTGTGTGTGTGTGTGTGTGTGTGTGTGTGTGTACAATGCAAATAGTAACTTCATATAGTATAGTTATAGAATATCTCTTTTGCTTCTCTTTACCCTCAAAAGTATAATTCTATTCTTGTTAGTTGCGCTATTATCATTCTTCTCATCTTTGCTTTTTCAACACTGTTCAAAGAGACGGTAAATGCTTTTAAGTATTATAATATAGTTGAATCAGTTGATTAATTTATTAGTCAATTGACGAAGAAAATCCTTAATTTATCTTGCAAAAGTCTCTGGTTCCAGTCTCTCAAATTCTAACTTTTATTTCCTTTTGCTTCCAGTGTTTTTAAATCTTTTGAATTTAACATATTATTTGTAAAATATATTTAGGCTTTAGATTGGTTAGGATACTAACTACTTAAAAGCAATAAATAAATAATAAATAAAGCTTTATTTATATAGCACTTTTCATAGATGACATGCAGAGTATACAAAGTATAACATTTTAACAGGTTAAGAGATTCATTCTAGCTTAGGTATGGTTAGATAATAATAAACGATAAAATGTTTAAAGACCAACTTAAAAGGAATGTTGCTATTAAAACTGTTACATAAATAATACAAATTAAAACCCTTTAAGATCAATAAAACAATATAAAAGTAGGTAAATAATAAAGACGAAAAGACCATTTAAAAGGAGTGCACCGCTAATAAAAAGCTCATCTAAAAAATGTGTCTTTAGCTGTCGTTTAAAAATATCCACTGAGTCGGCCTCTCTGATATTTCCTGGGTGGTTGTTCCACAGTTTTGGAGCGTAGTGTATAAAAGTGGCCTCACCCATTTTATTTTAGGGGACTTTAGGAATATTTAAAAAGCCAGCTGAGGAGGACCTCAGAGCTCGTCTAGGGACATAAAAATATAGAGACTCAGTCAGGTACGCGGGTGCCAAGCCATTAAGAGCTTTAAAAACCAGTGATACATAATATAATACATAATATAAATATAAGTAGCAGGCCCTTATATTAGTTCCTAATTATAGAAACATGATATGATTAGTATACTAGTATTTCTACTACTATGAAACCACACATAGCCTGTTATCTCTCTGTATTCACGCAGCTTCTGCTATCTTTAGCTGTGGATGTACTCTAATTATCATTTAACACCCCACCATGGCAAAAACATGCACTGTGAAACGCTGCTGGTGCAAAACTGTGCGTCCTCTACTCGTTTACCGTACTCTGTTTCAAAGGAGAGTGAATCAAACTGAGAGGGAGGTAGTGCGAAATAGAAAGGCCAAGAGGGAGAGAGATGGCGATATGTTTTGAGAGGTCTTTTCAAGTGGCCATTTCATCGGTGCTAATTGATAATCCTCCATGACTAACTCGCTGCTGACTGGCCTTTGAGCAACGCTAGCTGGATAATGGTGTTGTACGGTGATTTCCTACGGATCTCAGAGAGACAAGAGAGGAGTGAGAGATACGCTCAGCTGGATGGACATACATTCAACTGAGATCCAAAGAGTGTGAATAATATCACAGGGGATAGAAGCCATCGTGCGGAGGTGGAAGAAGTACTCAAATCTTGTACTAAAAGTAAAAGGTTCAAGTTACAAGTAAAAGTCCTGCATTCAAACGCAAGTAAAAGTACAAAAGTACTGCATCAACCACTGCAGCATTATCAGTTTCTCCGGTTTTACTATTTATAGGTATGTCTTTGACAACATTTCTCTGTGTTGGAATTCAACAAACACTGCAATGGCTGCCATACATGTAGAGATTGAGATTTAATAAACATTTGGAGTGGTCTCTTTGTTTTTCCGTAGCTGTATCTATGATAATTAAGATAATTATGCATCAGTTTTAAGTACAAGATAGATCACATGGATAGACAGGGGAGGTTGTGTGACATCCCAAATACAGTATAAATGTGTGTTATATTCATTGTGACGGTGCTGTGTGCACACACTGCTTTAGAAACACATTTTAGGTACAGCTCTCTTCACTACAGACACACACAGTGTCCTGTCAAATCATTCAAGTGGAGCGCCTCACATTTCTTCATCTGTGAGTGGACAGATGAAACACTTTTTATTAATCTGATAGAGAGTTTACTAATGCAGTTGTTTTTATTTCCTATTGTTACGTTTTTTTTACCCCGAAGCACATTTCATTTTGTGTGCAGATGTCTGTACTGTTGCGTTTACATTTTGGTCGCAAAGTAGTGATGTCAAAATGTACAACACTTAAGGTGTTTTATAGATGATGATAAAGATGATGCACATGGTTCAGTTTAGTATTGACAGCTGTAGCGACAGAGGAGAAGTAAAAAGCAATAAAGACAACAACTGCAGCTACTCATTTATCCTGTAACTCTTGTATTGTTGTCCCCTCTCTTAGATATTCTCCAGATGTGGAAATGGGATGTCAGCCTGCCGATGATGCCTATTGAAGTCCCTGCTTCTTGTCTTACAGGTTATTCAGTGCGATCTTGGAGCAGGCCACAAAAGGCGACGGGGCTACTCCTATTGGAGGGAAGGCGGCGGGCTTCGATGTAAAGGCTCTGAGGGCCTTCAGAGTACTCAGACCCCTCAGACTGGTCTCTGGAGTACCCAGTAAGTACAGAGAGTAAAAAAAACGCTTCTCTGAGGACCAGGTGTGAATGGTGATTGGGTGAGGTGGGGGAGAAATGAAACACAGATTGGAGCTGATATTGCCCTCAGTGGCACACACACAGTGGCACACGTAAATCCACACACACTGACACAAAGAGTCCTCTTATCAGGTACTCCGACAGCAGTGGCAGTAGATGAGTTGTCTGTCAGCCTGTCTGTGTCAGTGATTACAGGAATCAATAATCCAACAGGACAGAGGACAGGAGAGGATGTCGTGGATGAAAGCTGTGCGAGTGTGTGCACCTGTGGGAGTGTGTGTGTGTCATGTCTTGTGATTACAGTAGCAGGCAAACACCAGCTTGCTAGTGTACATCACACACTCTTGTTGTTCTGGTTAAAAGCTGCAGGCTCGCTGTGCCATGTGCTGTAGACTTTACAAAAGGAATGATCTGTAAATGAACTTTGTAATAAATCTATCTTAAAAGACAATTTGAATATCAACCTGAGCTGTTTCCATCAACAAGTATATAAGGTGTGTATATAGAGTATGTAAACAATATACATTTTTTGGACAAATGAACCAAAATAAATAAAATAAGCACGCATTTTATTCTCCAAAGATAATTGTGACCAAAAGTTTATCTTTGGAGAATAAAATGTGTGTACTTTTGACTGTTTCACAACAATAAGCCTTCTTATCAGAATGTATTTCAATCAGCATATCTGATTATTAGTATGTGGTTCCTTTTTGAATGATAATAAGACTTTCATCATCAACATTGCTGCCTGTCTTTAATTTGAATACAGTCGGTTTTTCTGTGTTCACCCTCTATGTGTTCTCAGCAGTCCCTCTGTGTGTGTGTGTGTGTGTGTGTGTGTGTGTGTGTGTGTGTGTGTGTGTGTGTGTGTGTGTGTGTGTGTGTGTGTGTGTGTGTGTGTGTATGTGTGTGTTTGTTTGTGTTTGTGTGTTTGTGTGTGTTTCAGGTTTACAGGTAGTGTTGAACTCCATAATCAAAGCCATGGTTCCTCTGCTCCACATCGCCCTGCTGGTCCTCTTTGTCATCATCATCTATGCCATCATTGGCCTGGAGCTCTTCATGGGCAAGATGCACAAGACCTGTGCTCACGAGCAAACAGGTAAACACACAGACACACACACACACACACACACACACACACACACACACACACACACACACACACACACACACACACACACACACACTCACACACACACACACACACACAGACTTAGCGGCACAGGGAGAGAATATACAGACCATTGCGCACTGATGCACAGATTCAAATACAAACATGCATGGTCAAACACATACACTCTCATACATTTTGAAGCGAGTACACAACTGTGTGTGAAAGCACACCTCAGTGAGCATATATTCACATATCAACCCATGAGATGGACACAGGTGCATCCCTAACGCCGCAGCCTTTCAAACTCAGATAAAACAGCATAAATATCCATCAGTTAGACACCACCTATAGGCCATCAAAGCAGAGAGCACATACCTTAAACAGTTTAAATGATGATGTTCATTTATTATTCAAACCATCATTTACGTTTCGGAGTATGAATAATTGGGGGGTAATTGAAACAGCTGCTGCCCTAAATGATGAAAACCCTTTTCAGTAAAGGTCCCTAGGTATACATGGACTTAAGTGTTGTTATGGTGATGTTATAGGTCTCCTGAGAGGCATTAGCTCTGCACCGGGTAAGTGCTGGTGGAATACTCTGATATCCCATACATCACCCTGGAGGGCTTGTTTTGTACAATTAGCAACACACCTTTTCACATTGATCCGTTTTATGGCTGTTCTACAGTCCACTGTGTCCTTGTTTAACCTTTTCAAGAAAATATCGCTTTTTTTTCCCTTTTAGATAAATTATTTATAGATTACGTTAAAAGATTTAGTAGAATTGCAAAGCGAGAGTTATTTTATACTCCCTCCTCAAGTCTGGCCCAGTGTGGGGTGACTTACGGTTGGACCACTTCTAGAAAGTGGAGGGGCATGAGACCTTCACTGTGGAGCCCAAAGATGAGCAGCTATATTAGAAGATTGCTTTTATAAAAAGTCAAAGGTACATTGCTGTGAGCAACAAAAGCAAGAGTGGATGAAGATTACAACTTTCAAGGAACACCAGTAAGAAACATCCCAATGAATAAATATAGAAGTCAAACCAAAGTTGTGTTATTCAATGAAGAGTCGAAGCATTAGACAGAATCTATTCCAGCTGGAAGGACGGAAGTCTGCAGCATCTGACCCAGATTACACAGAATCACAAGTCAGAGAAACAGGAAACAAAGAGGTACAGGCACCTAAGTTTTTTGACATTACAGCCTACCGAATGTTAAACAAAAGGACATAAGCCATGCTAATTACAACAGGTTACACCCGTGTGATAATTTGCTTGAGAAAGTGGCTCCCTTTAGCGTGTCGAATGCTAGAGAACAGAAGGATGCCAGACATGTTTCAAGGTTTTATTTGTCATATGCACAGCATATACAACGTATATGTTGGCAATGAAAATCTTATATCCCATGCTCCTCCAACAACTCAACATACATGGTGCAAATAAGATAAATAAAATAGTGCAAAAAGAGAGAAGAATATTTACAATAACAACAATAAAGATTTGAGGATGTGAAATATATACATATGTGGAATACATTGAGAGTATTTAAACACTTTACACTGTTGAATGAGGAGGTATGGACAGATGCATATATTACGTATAACAGATGTATATGGCAGATATGTATAATATATAGATATGTGTACTATAAACAGTGTGTGGTGTGGTGTAAAGAAGCCTCTGGGTCACAGCCATAGTGAGCAACGGCAAAGACAAGTTTCCAAAGAACTGAATGACACTTAAAGGATACATTTCCACAATAATAACCATCTTTCTCTTCCTCTCCTTTCTTTGGTCACAGGCACCTTTACGGAAAAAAAGCCGGCACCGTGTGCGCTTGACGGAGCTTACGGTCGACACTGTATGCACAATGGAACCCACTGTATGGGGGGGTGGGAGGGCCCCAACGACGGCATCACCAACTTTGACAACTTTGCCTTTGCCATGTTGACGGTGTTCCAGTGTATAACCATGGAGGGCTGGACGGAAGTGCTGTACTGGGTGAGCCGGAAACCACAGTAGTGTCTCAGTCTGTGTGCGTGTGTGTGTGTGTGTGTGTGTGTGTGTGTGTGTGTGTGTGTGTGTGTGTGTGTGTGTGTGTGTGTGTGTGTGTGTGTGTGTGTGTGTGAAGACAGTACCATCTGCTTGGTGTGTGTAGCCGCTGTACTGTATCTGTTACATCAATGCCACATGAGTGCTTTTGAAAAATTGATATAAAAAAACAACACTCCTCTCAGAAAGGCAGGTATGAACACAATAAGACACACACACACACACACACACACACACACACACACACACACACACACACACACACACACACACACGAATCAGGACACACACACACATTGCATTTGTGAGCGCGTTAGCTCATATCTCGGGATAAATCGATGCAGACAATACACTGTGTAATTGAAGGCGCTGATTCATTTGGAACGTGTGCAGAATCCTGATTCTTGATTCAAGTGAAAACACACACACACACACACACACACACACACACACACACACACACACACACACACACACACAGACACACACACACACACACACACACACACACACACACACACACACACAGCCAGCGAGGCGTATGAACACATGAAAACAATACCTCCCTCAGTGAATGGGCAGAGGCAGGCAGCAGCCCTGTCCAGCTAAATAAACCAAAGGATTAGTCGGTGCTGTTAATCAATGTTCAGGAGGGTTCAATCTCCCTCCCACATTTGCTGGATTTTTTAGCATTTCATTTAGACCTGGAGGTTTGGCTCTACACCCAGATTATGATTTTATTGATGTCCCAATAATGGGTGGTAAGGGCTCAAAAACAGTGTTTTTTCCAAATATTTATCCATTGCCCTGTGATGTTGCCACTACTACGGCCCTGTGTAACACACGCGCTGTTCCACCATAAGCAGCGGGACTGTGCGGCTTGGGCAATCATTATTTTTCAGGCTAATCAAAATCCTTTGTAACATTAGTCATTATGTCACCATCATGTTGCTGATTGGCAATATGTCAGCTTTTAAAGAGATGATCAGCAACTGCTCATATCAAGTCATTATAAGATAAGATAGGCCTTTATTGATTTCGTCTCAGGTGCTATAGCAACACCAGAGTGAAACAGGACAGTACAGATATAGTTCACACAAGGATAATAAGAATACAAATAATATGAAACATGTAAGGAACAGTTTCAATATACAATCAGCGCAAAGATCTTTTACAAAACAATCTCTTAAATCTACATCCTGCTGAGCATGTACTGTATATTTTAAAGCCTCATTACAACCAGTTTGCAATCTCTCTTCCTAAGATCTTACTTAGAATTATCTTTAAACAATTTGGCACAGCTGGAGGTGTGGCTATGATTTGTATTGTGATATGAAATATAATACAGTAGTGATAATTGGAACATGATGCGGAGATATAGCTGCACCAACACACACTTTTAAAAGGGAGCTATCCATTTTAAACGTGTCTTAAATTACATTTTCATTCTCTTTAATACCTTTTCACTCACCTGACTTTAACTTTAACCTATTGCTAGCAGAAAGGTCAAAGGTTTTGTTGTTACAAATCTCTTTTCTCTTTATGCTGTCTCACTGCAAAGCACTCATGTGGTACAGATGAATAATGCCTGTTAAGATTGTGAAAACAACACTTTATTACTAAATGTCCAGTGGGCAATAACATTGTGCTAATTTCCATTCATTTGATAGCCCCAATTTGCACTTCTAATGTGTGATCATTATATTCAGGTCACAGAGCTCGGCTTCCATTTCTCTGAAATCTAAATAATGATGTTTTCTCAGACGGTTATTTAACAACACATAATGCATTTATGACAGTGTTTTGTTTCCATGATCCTAAAGGAATCTTCTATCTCCATGAATGAATAATAAGTCGCTTCACAAAGAACCATTCTTATCCAGTATCTAGAGTTTTTACATTATTGACTTATCCTAAATAAGATTTAGCCAGAGGAGACATGTTTCTGCTGGCTAGGTGTTTTTTTGTTTGTATGCACATCTTAAAAAGAATCAGAAATGTGCAAAAAATGCATTCATATTGTCAATAGAGCAATGAGTACAGTATTCGCTTTTCTACTTCAGATGAATATAAGAGTGTTTAAATACCATCAAACCTTTTAGATGCGGTGAAGGACATCCTAGGTTTCCGAAGATCACTAGAGATTAAGCTTTCAGACAAATACATTTGAAGCTCTGTGACGAGAATAATACATAAGAGGGACAAAATGGGACTAGCCATCTGAATACTAAAGGATTTAATTCTTTATTAGATTAGTAATTGTCTTAATAAATACATATCTAATGGAGTAATGTGTTACATTGGTAAGGTCTGGGAAAGGTTGTTTTCAGCTATCTCTGTTTGGTTACTTATCGCAGAATGAATTAGGAGTGTGTGTGTGTGTGTGTGTGTGTGTGTGTGTGTGTGTGTGTGTGTGTGTGTGTGTGTGTGTTTGTGTGTGTGTTTGTGATCTGACTGTACATAAAAGCATGGCTGTATGTATACACATGGAGCAGAGAGCTTACTAGCTCTACACCCCTGCTGTAACTGCCCTGTCTGCTGCAACCTCCTGTACACACGCACACACACACACACACACACACACACACACACACACACACACACACACACACACACACACACACACACACACACACACACACACACACACACACACACACACACACACACAAACAAACAATGTTCTAATCATACAACTCGTTTTTAGAGTGCTTAGATATCCAGCTGTCTCGATAAAGAATGGGACCTATTTGACGGGAGTATGAATGATTATGACACAACACTGAGACAACCCCAAACCTTTTCTTATGTTGGGCCATGCATTTCCACTGTTCAACATGTGTCCCTGTGACAGCCCCTAAATTGATTGAATTGTATTTCTTTAAATACACATGCAGTAAGTCACTTATAATCAGTACATAATCGTTTTTATGGACAAATGTAGAGGCATAGCATTAAAACCCAAACCCATCCCTCCAAGAGAACTATTATCAAGGGATTGTGAACTTACGTAAACACACACTTTAAATAAGTGCTCAGGATTTTTATTGAGTTACAAAAGCAGTTAACTGTTGTTTAGTGTGTGCTTTATTGTGGTTGGTCCAGCCTCTGCTCTCTAACAGCAGACACCAGGCTGTACACACACTTTATCCCACACCACTGCCCCTGCTTGGCCAGGTCTTTCTACTGCTTTTAACATGCACTGCTCTCTCCTTGTTTCCTTATTGTCATCTTTTCCTACCGTGATTCCTTCTCTTACACACTTTCTGTCCTTGACCTCTGCTGCCCCCTCTCATTCATTCTCTCTATGTACCTTACCCATTGTCTATCTTTTCCCTCTCTCCCCATTGTCTTTCCTCCACCACCTTCCTCCTGTTAACCCCTGTCTTCTCTCCTTCTGCTTCTCTCCCATGTCTCTCGTCTCTCAGATGCAGGATGCTATGGGCTATGAGCTGCCATGGGTCTATTTTGTCTCTCTCGTCATCTTCGGCTCCTTTTTCGTTCTCAATCTCGTTCTGGGGGTGTTGAGCGGGTAAGAGGTTGTGCTGTTGTCGTGTGTACAAATGTCTGTATGTGAGTTGTTTGTGATGAGGCTGTACGGTGCAAAGTGTTTAAGATGTGATTATTGACCATGCAACAAGACTCCCTGGAACAGACATTTAAAGTGCAGTTTGTGATTGATTTGGAGGATCCATTGAACCACTAAATAGTGGAATAGAATGGAAATAACACACAACACTTATTGGGCATTTTTATTGTATTATTGGCAATGGATTTATCAGAGGAGGTTAACTTCACATGGCAGTATTTAAGTAAATAAGATTTTCTTCTGAATATAATGTCACATAAGCTCTACTTCACATTTTTGTATATCCTTTGGAGGCTATTGTCACAAGTGGGATAGTTCAACTGCTGTATAAATCCAGAATCCAATGCTGTAAAGTCCACATGCTACAGCCTTTAACACTGTAATCCCTGTCATCACACTGCACACTGAAGGGATTTATACAAGGGTTGCATCACTTGGCTAAAGACTGAAGGTCACCCAAGTAGGTGAACCTTTGATCCCAAATATTTTTGGTAGAGCTTAATTTATAAGCAGTCTGATTAGCATTGATTTGCAGATTCTTTCGGTAGAGTTAAGTGATACACAGAAGCAATCAAATGCAAATAAGAGGAGGATGATTCTGGCAGTGTCACACCAGCAGTCTTCCAGTACAAGTACAGCTGGAGCTCCTCTTGTAAAGATCTTAATCCTCTACAGTCGAGGAAAGATGAACTGACTGAATTACAGTTCTATCCTCTCTTTTTCACTCCTTTGTCAGCAGCCTTAGAGAATCACATTCACCCACAAACACTTGCTGGACTCTTCTTTTGACAAACACATTCTAATAACATACACAAGCAACTCTCTTTTTTAGTTTTCGATGTTTCCAAGGCTCAGTTTTAAGATACCCCTTTTCCTCCTTAATCAGATGACTGCTTTTACAGATTCACCATGTTTGTTTACATGTGTTGGTTGACGTCATACATGTTTGTCTCATGTGCATATTAGCCTCTGCTGACATTGTGTGTGTGTTTGCAGCGTGTGTGTATTTGTATGGAGGCGTGTGTATGTTTTGTTTCACTAAATGCTGCTCCAGCAGACGGGCTGTGTGCAGTTTTACCCCGCTCTGCCAAGTCACTCTGTTTTAGTACAAGCACCACCCGGGCTGTAGGGACACACTGGGGTATTAATAATTCACCCCTCAGGTCAGCTGTAGAGGTGGAACCTAAAAAAGCTTGCACAACAGGGAAAACACACCAGGGAAAAAAAAGGTTGTTCTGAGGACAGAGTGAAGTCTGAGAGGAAACATGGCATTAAAAATAGAAATTATACGACGGAATCCTGCATCTTCTCCTTCATAGAAGCGTTACCATATATACAAAAATCTGAGTTAAATGATAAATATAACCGCCACAACAATGTAAATGAAATAATATCAATAATCAAAATATAATATATTACACTTCAAATTTAATTAGAAAATGAAAGTGTGTTTTAAAATGAATCTAAGACTTAACTGTTTTGGGGTTTTTATTATTAAATTCCTTTTTTTTATGCATCGAGAGAAAAACCTGTCATGACGACAGTATAATGTCCAATCCACGGGAGTCTTGCTGCACTGTCGGTAAGTGTCTATACAAAATGCCTTCTCTTCACAGGGTTTACATGAACTCTTTTCGGGGGATGTAAAGTAAATGGAAGCTTGTAACCTTCCCTTACATGCCCTCACCTGATAGGTGTTTAAAGTTGAATACAGAAGGTCAGATACGTTGCCATGGGGCCCATTAAGTGACTCTGAGAAATGCTCTAAATGCACCATTATCCCGGCAGGGATCCTGCAGAAGCATACAGTTCCATCTGTTGGGAACTTTCACTGAGGATCTAACCCCTTCCCTCTTCCCTTCCTCCCTTCCCTCTTAACCTCCCATACTGCTCATTCCTTACTTTCATCCCTTTCCTCTCAATCCATGTCCTCTCTACTTGGCTTCTTTTCCTCCCTCACATCCTTCCCCCGGGCATTTATCCTTCCTGTCTCCCCTCCTTGGTCCCACGCCTTCGTCTCTCCACCAGGTGAATGACGCAGCAGGGTACAAGTGGCCCTGGGTGTATTTTGTCACCTTAATCATCATCGGATCCTTCTTTGTGCTAAACTTGGTTCTGGGGGTATTGAGCGGGTAAGGGCAAGGTCAAAGGTCACTTGAGACTAACTTCTCTCCCTTTCCTTCACGCTGTGGTTCTTAGAAAAGCTTTGCTGTCTGTTTTTCCTGCTTCTGAAAGGAAATGTGTTGATACAAATGGTCCGTAGATACACGGAATAAACACAATACATACCAGCGCACAAAAGGGACATCTAACATGTATTAATTTAATTGATGCTAATGTCCAATATGTTTTAAGAATGTATGTGGATTTCCCGCAGTTGTTTGTCTAACCCCCCCCCTACTCTTGTGAATGCAATATCTTTGGAACGCCTGGAGGGAATTTCTTAAAATTGGTCTTAAGGATGAACTGAAATTTGACTGTCAAAGTGAAAGTTTACTGTGACCTTGTAAACATGTTTTGGGCATATCTTAGGAATTGATATGCTACTGTAATTATGAGAATTCCATGCATATCTAATGATGAATTCATGGCAATTTGGACAGATATACATTTAAACTGCTACAGGGTTAATTCACAGGCAGGTTGTTTCTTATATGAGTTATAAGAGAACAGAGCTTGGGGTGAATTGTTCAATTCTTATTTTGACTGTTCCTGAGGGTTTCTTCACACGCCGTAGGTTAAGACGAACTTAAGAAGTGAAGTGTCTCACCCCTGACTGACTGACCTGTATCTGACTCTGGATACCCACAGTGATGTGACAGCAGCATTGTGGGAAAAATAATACAGGTCTATCTGGTCCAAACAGCTTGGGGGGGTTTGGCTGTCTGACTCTTTTGTCTGACTTCTGACTAATGATGCTGTCAACACACTACACAGCCTGACCTTTTACCAACTGCTTCCTCCATGCAGTGTGTGTGGGTCTCAGATTGGCATAATAACTAATGGCCAAACAGGAAGAAGGGGAGCGGTGGGCGCAGAGACAGAAACATGGGGTGTGATGGTGTTTGTCTGTACTTGATGTAATGTGTAAATAGAAAGAAAGGGGAATGAGAGAGACCGGGGGGGGTAACAGAAAATTAGGAAAAAAGAAAATCCAATGACCATTTACGGGGAAAAGGATAGATGATGAGAGCAGTAAATTGAGAGTGATCGCTGAGAGTTGTGCTCTCACAAACACACACTGGCACACACAACCACAGATCAATAAGATTGGGTCTAATGTTATGACAAGCACAACAGTAGCAGGGTGTCCTAATGCTCATTGATCTGCCTTTTGTGCGAGTGTGTGACTGTGTTGTCTGTAGGTGTGATCTGTTCTATAATTCCACCAAATTTCACGCAGAAAACCCACTGGCAGGCTCACACACACACTGTGATTCTGTTCCAGGCAATAGACTGACTGTAGAAAACAATGAAAATAGACCCATTACATTATGGATCCTGTGATGCTCTCCAGGTAACATGTTTAGATACTTTAAGTGTGAAACTTTCATAGCTGCAAAAAAGCCACTTAAATAAACATTGCAGAGTATGTATTTGCACCTGGGAGAAAATAGCTACACCACAGTTATTTGGCTATTTACACCTTTGTGTGTATTCATTTTCAGCTGAAAATGTTCTCAAGCCTCCCAGCTCCTGCCAGCTCTCCTCCCGATGAATTATTGGCCTCCAACCTGACTTTGACCTTCCCCTAATGCAGCGATTAATCACATGTTCTTTAATTCTTTCTTTCTTGGACGTACTTTCACCAGGTTTCATCATACAATTTCAATATTTCACACTCTCCTAACATAGATTTTAGTTGTCTTAAATCAACGTCCTCTGAGTCCACATAACATCCTGACAAACCTGAAAAAGCTGGAATCGTACTATATCAATAAGTATTCAAAAAAGATAACCAAGCTCCATAATTAGTAGCTTAAGGACTTTAAACAGTTTGTCCATGTTAAGTCTACATTTACACACTTCAATCATTTTCTTTACTACGTAAAGAATGCCAAGTGCTGAATAAAAAGGTAGCTCAAGTACAAAATCAATCTTTCAGTTTACCCGTCTATCGTCATTCCAACCTAGAAAACCTCTGGGTCGTGACCGAAAGAAAGCGATGCCAGAGGTGAGGAGCTCGGTGAAGCAGGACGCCCTCAGTGCAGACCCACTTCTCCTCCAATTTGACGGGAGCAAGCTGAGGCGGTTCAGCTGGAGAGGGATGCCCTCTGTCTCTCCCTCCGGGGCTGTACCAAGCATATTGCAGCTGGGGGGGGACGACCCTGCAATGCACTGCAGAAACTGCAACTCCCAGCAGGCTTGGGAGCACCTGGGGCCTTGGGACAGCAACAATTAGACGACTAATCAGCATTTCTTAAAGATTGTCATCACTAAATTCTGTCTATTTTGGTCTTTTAGATCATGAACTATTTTAAGTACTTATTACAATGGCATAAAACAATGCACTTATGTGACATTAACACTAAGTGTGTGAGGGATCCTCGAGAAATATTAAGGTTTTGTCCGTTCTCAGCAATGTTTTTTCGCTGCAGGTGCTACCTTCAGAAATAAAGGAACTAACACTTAAGGGAAATTTGTTCAAAGCTCTCTCCTTCCCTCATCCTAGTCAGTCAGTCAGTCAGTCATTCGGGGTGTCTCAATTCACATTCTCACCAGTTCACCAGGCTTATTGATTAAAATACAGCTTCATCAACTCAGACACTTTATATATCAGTGGGAACATGTTTACAGAAATAGATCGATTGTCAAAAGTAGGGTATAAAAGGTGTATTACTGATGTGATCAAATCAAATTGCAGCTCTTTATACGTGGCGTTATAATGCCTACCAACATATAAACACTGTATATCTCTTGGCTGCTGCAACATGTATCTGTCTGAATTGGATTGTCTGAGCTGTGCATCCAGCTCCAGTGTCTGTCTGGACGTGCTCTCGTCTGTATTAGCATACTAACACTGTATCTCCTTGGCAGAGCTTGTTTCTCTTCACATGTTTTTTCTCTATTTAGCAGGTTTTCCCTCCTTCCTGTCCTGACACACTGAATAATGTTCTGTATTATCACAGCATTGTCACATGATTTGCACTTCAGTCTAGATTTTCAGATTATTTTTTTCTCTCCCTTTGTCACTCTTTCCTCTCTATCCCTCTTTCTATCCCCCAAACCCATCCATCCTGTTTCACTCCTCCCAGAGAGTTTTCCAAGGAGAGAGAGAAGGCCAAAGCACGTGGTGACTTCCAGAAACTCAGAGAAAAACAGCAGCTAGAAGAAGACCTCAAGGTAGGCGGTTCTTTCTCTGCATGCTTTATTGAGGCTGCAAGAGTCTTCGTCTGCAGCTAAGATTACTGCCAGGCTCCAGTTAGCCACTAACCATAGAAATCAAAGCAAATTGGATTTAAATACATTTCAATAGGTAAAACATTCTATACAGATCGATGGAGGAGGATAAAAGAGTAAATCAAATGGACAGCCAAGTGTATACATTATGATTAATAAAAAAATATTAATTAACATTAACAGTCTCAATAATTAACATTAACAGTCTCAATATTCTCGTATTGTGCTATATTTGAACAATATATTGTAGGGCACCATCTATACAAAACTTGTCTGTGAAGTGTTTTGCTCAAAATAGAAAATCATACCCATTGTAGGATGCCTCATACTCCTCTATTTCAGCCCTGTTCCTGAAGTGCTGATTCTGTGACTGTCACTTTAGATGAACTAGCTGCTGCTGGCCACGCCCCTTTGGAGCATCATGATCTCTCCTCTGAAGAGAGAAGTTTCTAACAGAGAAACTCAGCTTAACGCTGCCGTGATTAAACCCCGTATTATGTTCCAAAGCACATCCAGCATTATTTCTGAACACTTCTCAGTGTTTCCCACTAGAACAGAGACATTATATGTATTATATAAACAACAACTCTGAGTCCCTGCAGACATCCTGCTGAACACACACACACATAGAGGTGCTGTGGAGGGGATTCAGCTCGCAACTGTATATTGCCAAGGATAGGTTGGAACGTGGGGGGGGACGTTGCCAGGAATTCAATGTAAAGCCAGCCCACATTTCCAATGTGGCGTCATCAAATCTGGAACAGCTCGTTTGTACCCCCGTTTTTAGAGATGTGGGTGAGGAGGAAAAGAGAGAGGGTTGTATTTTCGGACACTTTGTGAGTCTCGTTACACACCAGGGACACATATTTTATATAAAGACAGCAACAAGCTCATTTTGCACAGTAGGGGACAATTAAGAATAAAGTTGTTGCAACTAATATTTTTCCTTAAATCATCTCAGTTTTTAGTATAAGAATAAGTAACAATATTTGATAAAAACATTTCAAACCAATGTTTGTTTTGTTGATACGCACTGCTAACCAGCCAGTATTTCCTATGCTGTGTGTGTGTGAATGTGTGTGTGTGTGTGTGTGTGTGTGTGTGTGTGTGTGTGTGTGTGTGTGTGTGTGTGTGTGTGTGTGTGTGTGTGTGTGTGTGTGTGTGTGTGTGTGTGTGCGTGCGTGTGTGCGTGCGTGTGTGAATATAGGGCTATTTAGACTGGATCACTCAGGCTGAGGACATTGACCCAGAGAATGAAGAGGAGGGCATGGATGATGACAAACCTAGAAACCGTGAGTACTTCAGTGTGTGTGTGTGTGTGTGTGTGTGTGTGTGTGTGTGTGTGTGTGTGTGTGTGTGTGTGTGTGTGTGTGTGTGTGTGTGTGTCTGTGTTTTTAAATATGCCAAGGGCGAGAGTCGATCTATTTACTTCCTGTAGTTCGCCTCGGGATGCAGGTGTGTGTGTGTGATTTATGAATGGTTGTGTGGTAGTATTAGCAGTTAGGACTGATGGAGTGCCTGACTGACATAGAGGATGTTAATATTGTCTGCTGCTTTGGCTGAAAACCCTCCTGAGGCTTAAACCCTGTTTAGATATTAGTGGAATGTGTCAGACTGGAGCTTATAGCCTCTGGGCACACACACACACACACACACACACACACACACACACACACACACACACACACACACACACACACACACACACACACACACACACACACACACACACACACACACACACACACTAACACACACAGCCACAAACACAAGCACACACACACTGTAGGTATACACTGTTGTGTGACAGAAATGTTCACACACAAATTAACACCCTGTCTCTCTCCAGTGAAAGGCAGCCACACATGGCACAAGTCTCCCCAGGAGTGAGCTTTGTTTCCTGGGGAGGGGGAGTACAGCAGTGGCCTCTTTTGACCTGGAGATTTGATCTCAGAGAAGAAAGATCGTAAAACAGAGAGGGATAATGAGAAAGAGAGGCAGCGGTTTGACACGATGCCTGTACTATTTCTGAGCGTGCATTGTTCAGTGTGTGCTGTGAACTCTGTTATAACTGCTCAGAGCTCCGTTTCCTCACATCGATGATGAATGAATGAGGGAAGAAGACTAAATATGCAGAGGTGGCTGCGGCTCATTCTGAGAAACACTGATGATCAGCAAGGGAAGAGGAGAAGGATCAAAAAATGATGATCTAATCTTTCAGTGTGGCTCAAGACATTACTATGGTTGAATGAGCAATGACCCACTTTACATGAAAATAAGGCCGGGCGCTCCTGTGGCTAATCCGAAACGAATCTTCTTGTTTTCACCTGTTACCACCGTGCTCCTCTGGGCCAATCAGTGTGGCAGAACACATCAGCAGTGTGTGGCACATTAACAAACAAACAAATACAGTATGTGGCCCCCAATTGGGACATTTTTTTTAAATGTCACATCACGCAATTAGTGCCTGTAAGCTTCAAATTCTATTCTAGTTCTGCATCACTGATATTATGTACTACAAGCCCAAATTAGATGGGAACAGAAACGTGCTTGATCCAGTGAGGACAAATACAAACATGTGCATATGCCTCCTACTAAAATCAAACACTTTTAAACTATAGATATCTGTCTCGAGATAAAGTCCATCACTATTATGAAACAGAATGAATGGAGCTTTTAGATGACAGCATGATTGATGCAGGTGATCAGAACTTGTCCACCACAAAGATCAATCCTCCCTCTGCTGGTGAAAGTAAAAAAAAAACAAGTCACTTGCTCTCTTATGGCCATGTCTCCCCCCCTCCTTTGGGAAGATGAATGATGGCAGTTTGTCCCCATTCCCAGGGAGCACACACACACGCACACACACACACACACACACACACACACACACACACACACACACACACACACACACACACACACACACACACACACACACACACACACACATACACACATACACACACACTAATGAAAGTCCTAAGAAGGAAAAGCAGTTATGGAGAATAGATGAGAGGATTGCAAAAAGAGAGAGATGAGAGGGAAAATAGTGTGTGTGTGTGTGTGTGTGTGTGTGTGTGTGTGTGTGTGTGTGTGTGTGTGTGTGTGTGTGTGTGTGTGTGTGTGTGTGTGTGTGTGTGTGTGTGTGTGTGTGTGTGTGTGTGTGTGTGTCTGTGTGTGTGTGTGTCTGTGTGTGTGTGTGTCTGTGTGTGTGTCGGAGCAGTATATGGGACATGAAGAAAGTCATACTATTTGACCACACACACCTTTCTACCTGTCTATCCATCATCCCATCTTCACATGAATGGCTACAGAGGCATACTATTGATTTATAATGAATAATGAATGAATTGTGTGTTCACATGGAGATAGATCACCGGATCTTCAGATAGTGTGTGTGTGGGGGGGGGTTGTTTCAGGTAAAAGAGTAGGCATGTCATTCACTATATTGATTTTCACTGTTTTCAGTAACAGCCTGAGTGAGTTTGCAGGTGTTAAGAGCCTCTAAAACATTTCAGCTATCATTTTTGAGGCTGCTATCCTGACTGACACACGCATACACACTCAACTGTGGTGCTGGTGATGTGAGATGAATGTTGTGTTATTGCTTTATTTATTTATGTATATATATATATATATATATATATATATATATATCATATGATGTGTTTACTCAGCGGTGTGCACACTGTAGTCCCATGCATACTGCATGTGCATATACGTGTGTGTTGCATGCGCTCACCCTCTGCCATCTTGTTCTTGCATGCCATCCCCTTGTCTTGGCTTCCTGCCGCTGCTGTCTGGTAGGAGTGTCCCCCGCCCACCTGGGGGAGAACAACAGTAAGCTGGCCTGGCTCAGTCACTGCTGACCCTCAGGCTGAGGATGGTATTTGTGAATCTCTGTGCCGTGACACATGTGTCCAGGAGTATTCAGCTATAATCATGGTTGTGTTTGTATTCAAATTTCACAATGCGATTGCTTAGGACAAAGGGTGGTGGTCAACATGTCTCCTTACGAGCATGCTGAAGGGTAAATGACATCATTTATTTTGTATAGTTCTGGTATAAACTGGTATAAAACCATATTTCAATTATGCCCACTCTAATGTTTCTCCAATGGTGAGAATCACGGAGAGGTGTATATAAGATGGACCTGTAGCTCTTATCTTCCTAATCTAATAATGTTTTCAGTAGATTTCATATTTTGCCTTTTAAAAAGGTGTCAGCATACTTCAGACCATTCTCTGTCATGGGAGAGTCTTTTTTTTGCCTCCGCTAATGTAGGCAGTATGACAAAATAAAGCAGTTTTTGAGCATGTAAACATGTCACAGTAGAGGCACGACATACTAATATGAGTGATAGGGCCCCTTTAAAGTCTTTGACCTTTATACAGGTCATTAAAAAAATTAAGTAAATTAGAAAATACATTTTTTAATCTGTATTTATGGCATTTCACCCTAGAGTAGATTGGCTCTGTGCGTGCTGTGTTTGCTGTTTGACATTGTTGTAATATATCACTCTTATTTTAGAATATATTTCCTATTTATCTGGTCATCAGCCCATCTCTGTTTGCATGTGTAGCTTATTTGCATGTTTTTGTCTTTAACTGTCCTGTTAAGTGTTTTTTTCACCTGAAATATGAACCCTACTTGTGAGGGAGGATTTGTGTTCCTGCCTGTACAGTACATGTTTGTGTACTGGATGTTTGCTATATTTTATGTTTCATATCAATGAATGCAGTTGTATTTATTTATACCTCAGTACACATTGACCCTCTCAAAAGATGTTGCTTTTACAGTATGCTCCGACAATTTAAATCACTTAAACAAATGAACTGTACTGTATACCACAAAAGAAAGAACTCGGTACGGAGGAGCGCAGGAATGTTCTGGCTCACAGTGATGCAAATACTATAAGAGGAAGGGCTGAAGTGGACGGCAAACAATGTTTTTTCTGAAGGCCAAGAGGAAACAGAATATGATGGAGGAATATATTGTAGAGTGTAGTGCTGCTGATTGAACAGAGCACTGCAAGCTGCTTTTGAATATTGACTCTTGAGAACATGAGTACTTCCTCTATCCCTCTCTCTCTCTGCATGGTCATTTCTCTTTACCATACAGAATGACAAGGTATTAGCTCGGATATGATGGCTGAATCTGGCAATGAAACAGACTAAATGGTACAAAAGAGAAAAAGGTAGTGATACTTCTTTGCCAGTTAGGCCCTCCAAAATGATAGTAATAGCGTAGATAGAGTAGTAATAAGGTGTGACTGTAAAGAGGAAATGAGGTTTTGTGGCAGAAGCATTCATGTTTCCTTCCAACAGGTCGTGCATGTCATCAGAGCCGCTAGGAGTAAATGTGATTATGTGTTCTTGAATATGAAGTTTGTGTGCATTTCTGTATTTGTGCCGATTGTGAGTGCCTATTTGTGTGTGTTTCCATTCGTTTGTGTGTGTGTTTGTGTTGTTGAGCCATGCTCTCTATCCCCAGGTAAAAGCCGCTTTCATTCTCTGCGTGGAGCCGTGAAGAAAAATGCGGCTTTCATTCGTAAGGCGTGTGCGTCTGTCTGCATGGTTCAATACTAGTTAAACATTTACTGGAAACGTGATTTTAGACATGCAAGCGAACCGCACCTCCTCTCCTCTTCTCCTGCATCGTAGTAGGATCCGTTTATTTTTTTCAGTGGCTGCCTCCTTAACTGTAAATAAGTTTATTCTCATTGTCTTTTTAACCCCTTTTGTGCGCCTCTTATAAAACGATTACCCTATATCAAAGCCATATTTGTCAATACTTTCTCAGCAGTGGAGACTTGGTCTTTTGCCAATCATTCTCCACTCTGCTGCCAACATTGCATGTCTTCAATGCATTAAAACTATGACCATGTTTCATGGCCCTTAACTTCAAATCACCTATATCTTGAAAAAGACACAAACTATCAGTACAGGGGAAAAAGGACATGAAGAGAAACTCAATTTCTGTATTGAGATGCAGCCACCGTTTTCCTTTCTAGGTTCGTAGAAGAGAAACTGTTCGCATCTGCCTGAATAGAAATAAACAGGAGGACAATGTCATCACATGAAACAATTCAAGTGCGGTCTACACACCGTACATGACGAGAAAAATTCATTTGTGATGCCACAGTCCTCTTCTTATTGTTTTAGATTCCTTTCCCTAAAATCCCCCTGCACTGCTGTTAGCAATGTAGCAACCCTAACCCTTGTTAAGAACAATACAGAAATAGCTTCCAGATTTGAATTTTAGCCTTTTAATAATTTTCACCCAGCAATTGTCATATTGTGGACTCCTCCTGCTGAGAGGTACATGTAAAGTAGCAGTTTATTGGTTACTTTAATTCCCATATCATTTGACAATTGCCTAGTGAGCAAAAAGAGAGACTAAAATTCAAAATATAAGATTATTGTAATGAATAGACTGCATGAAAATCCTGAAATGATTATGTTATATTTGGTATCGGATTAATAATGTGAATCAACTGTCCTTTTTGACAGTTAGGGATTTGTTTCTAAACATTTTGATCACCTTAAATGTCTGGAAATTACCAGATGGTGCCATGGACGAATAATATCTGGCTCAATCTCTATTTTAGTATGTTCACTCAAATCAGTTCTGCACACTAGGACACACACACACACACACACACACACACACACACACACACACACATTTTTTGTTTGCCCCAAAAGACTACTTCACAGAATGGTTCTGTCCTCATCAAGTTCAATACCTTTTTGTTGGGGCCGCTTATTCTCAGTGCTTTTATTTAATATCTTTACTCATTCACACATGCCGACATTGGTTAGAGTTAATGAATTCTTATTTCGCCTTGAAAACTTGTCTTTCTTAGTCCCTCCATTTCTCTCCCTCCCATGCTCCTTGATCCCTCCTTCATTTATTTTTTTCATCTCCTTCCTCCTCTCTGGGTCTTGAGTCTTTGGGGTTTACTCTAACAATAGGTATTAAACTAGTTCAGAGCTCCATTGAGGAGAAGGCACAGGGCTGGTTATATATTTGAAAGGCTTTAGCCTCGAGAGAGACTCGAGGGCCCAGAGTGCTTTTAACTAAGTAGCATAGCAGCAGGTGGCACGTGGCGAAGTGAGAAACATCGAGCGTGTTCACAGCAGAGGCCTTAATGTTCTCAGAGACCGTCCTGATCTCCACAGCAGAATTCATCCATCACCAGGCATGTGGCAAAGCCCGCTGTTCCCTCCATGCAGCTTACTTTAATGTATTATGTTAGCTAAGTGCTTACAAGCAGCACAGAAAAACTGAAACATTGACTTTAATTAAATGTACTATGTCAACACATTTCACATAACTTTTCAAGATCAGTTGAAAGCAATAATATTACATTTAAATAAAAAAATATTAGGTTCAACTTAATATTATTGTTTTCAACTGACCTAATACAGTTTTGTGATTTTATTTGACATAATCCATTTAATTAAAGTAAGTGTTTCAGTTCTTTCAGTGATCTCTTAATATGAAACAGAACATTGTTTTGTTTTGTTAATGCACAATGTCAGGGTTACTATTGTGCTTTAGAGATTTTATAAACAAGAGCCCAGGCATAATTACATGGCAAGCTCTTTATATCTTCCTTCATTTTTAAATGACTAGAAAAAGTCCAGTCAAGATTGGCGTTTTTAAAAAGCCCTCTCATCTAAAGTACCGATCATGTCCCTTGGTTTCTTGTTTAAAGCTGTTTTGCAAGAGTGGGTCTGGCTTTATTTAACGGGGGATATCTTCCTTTAATACAAGACGCATTGAGATTCCTATCAGTATCTGACTGTTGTACCCAGAGGGTGTTACAATAAGTGTTTGAGATGACATTCAGGGAAGTGCAGCTTATTCCCGCAGGCGAGCAAAGACTGACAGAAGCAATAAAAAGCAATGTATCAGTCCCTCAGACAGCAATTCCCACATTTATCCTATTTTTCCTCTCCCTCCATCTACACCTCCCTCGAAGCGTCCATCCCTCCATCCACTCTACCACTTGTTATCTTACTTTATTTTTCCATCTTTAACTACCAATTCAAATTACTTCTCCTTCGTCCTTTCTTAACTGCCTCCATCCATTCATCCTTCCATCTTTACACACATTACACTTGTCTTTAAATAAGGACAAAGTGACACTTCTGCAGTCTCTTAAATAATAAAGCTTGGGCTCGGTGAGCTTCCCACCTGTTTGCAAACTTGCATTTAAAAAAAACCGAATCATTTTCAGATGTTTGCATTGAAATCCTGCCAAATGTCTCACAGCTTGATGGAAGTTTAGATAGATGACTGTATAAAAAGCATTACCCGGTTTTTCTCAAAACCTTGACTGCAATTAAGCCTCGACATCCTCCGGGAAGTTTGCAGACCAAAGACCTGGCGTGTTTTTTCTTTCAATCTCCATGAGCTATTAAATCACAAAAGGCTTTTTTAATGATTTAGCTCACTCAGAGTTAAGCAATCCTTCAGCTTAGAAGTTGAAATCGTTCCTAATAGCTGTTGCAGGGGGTGTTTCCCAGGATCCCTAAGCAGTAAATATTGTAAGAAGGTAATTAGTTAGGCAATCAGTGCAAATATTTACAATTTAATCTTATAGAAAACCTTTTTTTTCACACTGTAGCTCCTCAAAAAGAATGAATGCACATAGTAGCCTTGTAACGACATGTAGTACTACATGTGTAAAGTTGACTGAACATTTGAGTCCACAATGTTTTGACCTCAAGGTTTAGCTATAATAATATATTAAAATCCAGCGTAGAAATACAGTAAGTGAGGATATGCAACCCATGTCCCGACGGGTTTATTCATCTCTCTTTTTTTTCCTCTTTCTGCCACCTCTCTCTCTCTTGCTCTGCTCCTCTCTGTCTCTCAGTGAGCATGCCAGCCAGTGAGAATGAATCTGTCAACACAGACAACGCCCCCGGGGGAGACGTGGAGGGGGAGACCTGCTGTACCCGGCTAGCGTAAGTACCTCACCCTCTTTCATACACACCTTTTTCTCCTTCTCTTATCCCCCAGCTCTCTGGGTCACCTTCTGTCTGACTGACCTCCATCCTGCCTCTTTCCTGAATAAGCACTTTAGTGTTAGACAAGGTAAGAGTGGCCCGTCCTGCCTCCGTCCTTCACCAACGTCACAAAGGCGGACCTTATCAAGCTCAAAGAGGTCTGGAAGAATCCCTGCACCGAGGCTGGTTAGAGGAGAGCAGAGTGAAAGGAATATGACTCTTCTTTTTCTACCTCCCAATAATCTGTGACCTTCATTAGACATGGGTCAGGCTATGAGGAATTAAACCTTCTCTAAACCACAGTGCCTTTTGTATTCTAAAAACAAACAAAAACCCAATTTGTAAACTTGTTTTGGGCATATTATTGAAGTTGACCATTATTATGGACTCATTACATGGTTCATCTCATCTGATAGTAATCCAGTTTTATTTCCCTTTCTTCTCTCCGTCTGTTTCTGCTCACTCTCACCTTTTGTGTTGGCTGATGAAGTCCCTGTGGGAGCTCACGAACAGCTGACTCACCCGCCCCTGCTCCCCCCCCCTCTCCTTCATTTTTTACATTATTCACCATGTGCGTTGCTTTCTTTCTTAGACTCAAGGCCACGCAGGAGCCGTGACCCTAGCGGGCCCACTTTACCACTTCAGCACACACGAGCAAACACACCTACAGACAGAGCTGCTCTGTGAATAGAGAATTAATGTGCAGTACGATATAGTCATTTTAAAGGTGAAATAAAACAAAATCAACGATTTGGAGGCACACTTGGATGGCAGGCTGGTGTCTATCTGTACTCTCGCTGTCCATCTGTTACTTCTTCGTCTTTTTTATGTTGTTTGTGTTAGTCCTGTCAGACCAAAATAACTAAAACCAAAGACGCATATCTGAGTCTCGACACATCCCTGTTCTCCTAATGCCAAATAAGTGTTAGTGAAGCCATCATCATTTTTCCTATAGTTCCTTATAGCTCTTTTCCTTTCTATTGACTTGTTGCTGCAGCTCAAGAGAACACTACATCTTTGTATGCATTAAAGATGAATATTTAGAAAAGTATATAGCACTATAAGCTTATTCATATTTGTATACTATAAAAGCTCTCGTGCATCAAATCTAATGCAGCTCCAAAAAATCTCCTCATTTGATTTTAAAAATAAAAGCGTGTTTAACTCTAGCATCCATCTCCCTTTTTAATGTCCCCCAGGAGCTCTAACAAAATGACCCCTGCAGTCTTCGTTAAAAATAAGTGACCCTCAATCAGATGGGTAGTAAAACTTGCCAAGACGTGAGGTACGACCATCCATCCTTCCTCTGCGAGACTGCAACAGGTTTGACTAGCAGCAGTGTGTCAGCTCTTCTTCCCATTGCAGTAGACCTCGGGGTATCAGCTACTTCAACGCCTGCTGTTCTCCATAATCGAGACGGGCACACGTAGGGAAGAGATGTGTGTCCTGTCAGCCTCCATATCCTGCCAGTCAGTCATTTTATCCCTCCGTTCAGTCAGTCAGTGAGTCACTTCATTGCTTTGGTCAGCCAGCCAGTCCGTCACTTCATCTGCTTCTACAGACCTGAGTCAGGACACTCTTCTCACTGAAAGGTCATTACAGTGTGTGATGCTCTTTGTATTTATGTATTTATATGAATAGAAGCATTACAATACAATTTAAATGCAACACAAGGAGCCGTAAATACACAAACCAGTACAACTCTGATCTTCGTATTCAAACACAAGTGCCATTAGTGCTATTTTGTGCATAAGGTTTTATTTTCCTCAACCAACTCTTGTCTGAAAGAAGAGCATCAGTTTATAAAAATACAAGCATATTATATATCTAGCCCACATGGTCAAATCATGGTATTTCAATATTACAGATATGATTTGATATGTCAAGCTTTGAATTTCTACAGTAGGAATTCCTATTTCTCTTCTCTTCTTTCTCTTCTCCTCTCATCTCCTCTTCTTTTCTTTATATTGTTTGCTTTATAATGGCTAAATTATAAAAAGTGTGTTCTAATAGTGTACAGCTTGTGTATAAAAAAAAGTGTGTATTTGGAGTTTGTATTCTCTGATCTGTCCACTTTAACTTTTGTAAACTCACTTTTTATGACATCTTCATTTAGAGACACATAAGAAATGATTTTGGTACAAACCATCATTGAGGGCAATATCTCACACATTTACCAAGCTGTACACATTTACTGAATGCAACCATATGGGTTGTTTTTGATACTTACCTATTTGCTTGGGTAACATCCAAACCATGAGGTCAGTTTCTTACGACCAAGGCAGCATTAAACAGCAACATACTGCTCCTCTCCTCTCCTCTCCCCTCCTCTCCTCTCCTCTCCTCTCCTCTCCTCTGTCCAAATACAATCATCCATAATCTCTTGTCTTCCGTACTCTGTATGTTTTGTTGTTACAGTGGTGAACAATCAACAGACATTTATCTATTTATAAATGATGTTTTTTCACACCAGGACTGATTGGAGCAAACACACTTGACTGGATGCCACTGTATACCGTACGGTTTGCTTGGGATGATTTGATTTGAAAATTGGTCGATGATACAAATGTTAATTCAAGATCAAATATCCCTCTCAAAACACCCCCTCCATGTTGTGTACCTGTCTACATGTGTGTTATGTGTGTGTGTATAATTCCATTCTGTTTTCTGTGTTCCAGAAATAGGATCTCCAAATCCAAGTTCAGGTTAGTACATGTTGTTTACCATGGTCCCTTAATCCACCTTCTCTAATGTCTCTTCTACTGTGGTACTTATAGTCTCCCCAAATTCCTAAAAAGAACATTTTCCAACCAGTTTTATAATACAAAGAGATATATTGACAACTTATTATAACTCAGGTTATTTTGAAAGCCACAAAAGATGTTTGAAAAATAACATCACAGACATTAAAGTGTCTCTTCCTGTAATAATGCATGTCCGCTTGTTTTTTTCTCTCTCATGTAACATTCAGTGTGTGCATCATGGCCGCTGTGTGCCATAAGTGACTCTAAATAGCTCACACACACTCACACAGAAGAAACTTGAATGTTGTATAGGCAGGGAAGAGTTACACTTCCTGGTTAGCTGTGTTCATCTGTTCACAAATCTCCATGTAACCATGTCTGGTGATACAGGGTGCCATTAGAGAAAGTTCAAATCCTCAATATACTCTCAAACAAGAAAAAGACAGATCATTGATTTGGGCAGTTATGGTCTGGATTCATCAAGTGGGTTTGATTGAAAGCTAATTGGTTGGATAGATTTTCTTTCCTTAGTGGCTGTAAGTATATAGCACAATCCTTTATCTTATCAGAATTATTATGGACACGTATCTTCTTATTCACTTTCACAATTCACAATTAAGGCAGTAATTTACCTCTTTGGACACTTATACTGAACTAAGGTCTGGAAACAGGTCAGTTGTTCGAACATTAGTACACAGGTGTAGGTAATAAATGAAGACCCTTGAGTGGACGTGAAGCTGGCAATTACTAAATTAATCAAGTGTATTTATTAGAGGCCAGAAAAGGTGCAGATGATCTTAACATACCAAACAACATGGTCAGCTGTTTTTTTAAATAATCTACTTTTTGGAACCATGACTTTTCCTCACAATATAACACAATTCAGTGTAAATCTGACCCTCCAATCATTTCCTCAGAATATCGCTCTTTCCCCTCAAATGGTGCGTACCTCATTCTGCCACAAAACTCTTCATACTGCCATCTTCTTTTTTTTTGGTGTGAACGTCTTTGAGGGTGACTAACATTTCCACAGCTCTGCTCTCAAACAGAGATAACCACCGACCAAGGAGTGATGTCATCACTACGCTGCAGACAGACTAACTGACTCTTTCTCTGTTCTCTCTCCTCCGCCGTTTTTTTCCCACCCTCTTCTTCACTTGTTAATTTTTAACATTTTTTTGTTTTTTCTATTTCTTCTCTCATGGGCCCGTGATCTTTCTCTTTATTTCCTCCTTTGTTCATTCCTGCCTCTCTGCTGGTTTCCCACTTCCCTCCTCATCAATACCTCTTCTCTCTCCCATCTTTTCTCACCTCTCCATCTCTGTTCCCTCTCAATCTCCGCTTCTTCCTCCTCAGTCGATACTCTCGGAGGTGGAACAGGCTGTGTAGGAGGAAGTGCCGGGCAGCGGTCAAATCGCAGGTTTTCTATTGGCTGGTCATCTTCCTGGTTTTCCTCAACACACTCACCATCGCCTCTGAACATCACCAGCAGCCTCAGTGGTTAACAGATGTACAGGGTACGTAAACACAAACATTCACCCTTATTGTTGTGCAAGCTAAATTATTTTTCCACCTTTTTTGATATTCTTTTTGTATTTCGTCCTCATATCCTTGTACTAACCCCGTCGTCCTTTTCTCCATCTCCTTTCTTTCCTCCTCTGTAGACATTGCCAACAAGGTGTTGCTAGCACTCTTCACTGGCGAGATGCTGTTGAAGATGTACAGTTTGGGTCTGCAGGTCGGTGGCACGCAGCATTATTTATCCACATAAACAGTTCTATGGGAAAATACTTTGTATACATTCAAAGACTGTTAAGAGAAACTGCTCCCTCCAATATTTCCTGCTTTAAGTTTTGCTTCTGTCTTAAATCTCCACAGGCATACTTTGTTTCGCTCTTCAATCGCTTCGACAGCTTTGTAGTTTGTGGTGGCATTCTTGAAACCATTCTGGTGGAAACCAAGATCATGTCTCCTCTGGGCATCTCTGTGCTGCGTTGTGTACGCTTGCTGCGAATCTTCAAAATAACCAGGTTAGTATAGACATGTGTTGTCATTCCCTCTGCTGGCTCATGGTCTTTAATGTCACCTTCCCTGTCCACTTCACAACATGTGACTTACTGGTCTATACAGAGCGTGTGAGTACTTGCCAACACGTATAAAAAACAGCACAAAGTTAACCATGTTGTACTTGCCCTGATGACGGCCTCAATTATTTTTACTTGTACTGAACTTGACGTCTGTCCCCACCCCCACCCAGATACTGGAACTCTCTTTCCAACCTGGTGGCGTCCCTGCTGAACTCTGTACGCTCCATCGCTTCCCTGTTGCTCCTGCTCTTCCTCTTCATCATCATCTTCTCCCTGCTGGGAATGCAGCTCTTCGGGGGAAAATTCAACTTTGACGAGACCCGACGCAGCACCTTTGACAACTTTCCCCAGTCTCTGCTCACCGTGTTTCAGGTCAGGCAGATGTTTCTGTTTGTTTTCTTTTCTTTCATCTTGTTCTGACGTGACAATATGAACTTTGACTCCTCCATTTCTACAGTACAGAAAGTCCTTTCATTTAAGATTTAGATTAAACTTTATTGTCATTGCACAAGGACAACGAAATGCAGTTTGCATCCAACCAGAAAGTGAGAGTGGTAAAATGCAGGTTTCAATAAATTCACATATCAGATCGATGTACATAAATGTATAAATATGAATAAATGTATTGTGATAAAGTGCAAATTTAAAACATGAACATATAAGATGCTGTGGTTTAGGCATATGTTAGTTAAATACTCTAATGTAGTTTGTTTAACAATTAAGGGGTGTGACTTTTTTCTTCTTTGGATCTTTATTTCTTCTCTTTCTGTCTCCACAGATCCTGACAGGAGAGGACTGGAACTCTGTGATGTATGATGGTATCATGGCGTACGGTGGACCATCCTTCCCCGGAATGTTGGTCTGCATCTACTTCATCATCCTCTTCATCTGCGGAAACTGTATCCTGAGATAAAATATGTACATTGCATAGCAGCCTGTATAATGTGGATCTGAAGGGAATTGGTGAAAAGATCAAAGGTCTGGAGCAAAGATTGACAGCCAGATTTGTTTTGTGATTCTGTTAAACTGCATCGCATCAAACAGATAACAAAGTCACTGATGTGATTTGAATGAAATCCAAACCCTGTTTAGGATGCAGTTGCAGGACTGCAGGGTGTGTTTTGCATGGGGATACACTCATGAGACAGAACTGTTTGAGGGAGGTCACTGAGAATCCCTGCTCAGGCACCTGGGACTTGAGTGTCTTACAGATGCAGAAAGGTTACTCTTTATTTACTCAGCCTGCCAGGATTGTTTGCAATCATCCACGCTGATGATCTGTTGGTTCAGCAACATCCTTAGCTTCACCCCTCTGAACAGACATCCTACTGAATGTCTTCTTGGCCATCGCTGTTGACAATCTAGCAGATGCAGAGAGCCTGACATCCGCCCAGAAAGAAGAGGAAGAGGAGAAGGAGAGGAAAAAACTGGCCAGGTGAGAAAGACAGGTAGACAGTTATCTGGGGAAAAGAAACAAAGGAAGTCGTCTTCTTGCATGTGACACCTGGAAAGCCGGTATAACCAAGTGGGATTCAAGGGCACTGATCCTCAAGCCTTGAAATTAAAGTACTAAAAATGATTGACAATCAGAGCGTGAACATGTTATTATGGTTTTAAGTCAGGCTGACATTTTATCTGCTTTACTTTTCTGTCAAAACCATGTTTTTATTGGATAATTTAAGCGTCTCATTGCGCTGACAAAAGCAATTTGTCTGCATTGGTAATGTGAGATTTTACTGCAGCTGAGGAAAATAGCTTCGACTAATCATTACACGTCTTCCTTTTGGTTGCAACCTCTATTGATCTTAGGAAATAAACATTTGCCTGCTCACTATGTGTTTGGTTCTATATACGCACAGCCTCCCCCTGTGATTGAAAAACTTCCCCTCATTACAAAATCTAAGTGAAATCTATTTTGTTCTCCTGGTCTTAATCTAGATGTGATTCATTACACATCAGTGGATTAACCAGGGGCTGACATTGCTAAGGTGAAGAAAGAGGAAAGCTGCTAATCTAATCTCTTCCTCCCTATTTCTCCAGATTGGCCAGCCCAGAAAAACGTCAAGCCAATGAGAAGCTGCCCCTAGAGGATAAAAAGGAGAAGAAGAAGAAGAAGAAAAAGAAGAAGGAGATAGAGCTGAAGTCCATCACTTCTGATGGAGAGGCCAACACTGCCACTAAGGTGCAGAAACACACGAGAAACACTAGAGTATCCGCTGACTTCAATAAGCTAAACATGGTGTCAGGGAAATGAATGAACTTGTTCCTGAATGCAACCCTCTCCTCCTGCAGATTAGCATAGATGACTACTGTGGAGATGAGAGTGAGGAGAAGAACCCATACCCTGCCAACGACTACATAGGTAACACATTGTTGTAATTAGAACTTGTTCCATGCGGAAAACTCTACAGGTCTATGTGAAGGAGATTACTATTCTCTGCCAATAACATCTTTAAAAAGTCGTTTTCATCCCATATGCATCAGTACATATTTAAGATTCACACTGCTTCATATTAATCCAACATGAAGTTTCTTAGGTATATATGTATACAAACGTGGTACTAACAACCTGTAGATACACATAGCTGCTTAACAACACTGTTTAAATGACTTTATTTAGTTTTGATCCAGTCCATTTGGATCCTTTTCTACCTCTGCTAAGGCATCCATACCCTAGGACTCAAGCTGTACCTTTTTCAGTCATTATTTTATTTACTCTCACTGTAATCCTTTCTCTTCCTATCCTCAGGAGACGATGATGAGGAGGAGCCTGAGATGCCGGTGGGCCCGAGGCCGCGACCCCTCTCTGACATTCAGTTGAAGGAGAAAGCCATTCCGATGCCTGAGGCCCGCGCTTTCTTTGTCTTTAGTGACACTAACAAGTAAGAGGAGGCTGTGGTTCTGCATCCAGCCGACCTGCCTCTATCCTCCCCCCCTACAATTCCTCCCTGTGTTTATTCCCTTCTCTATCATGTTCTCAACATGTAAAATGTTCTATACATTTTGTAACAGAAGATTCAAATATGTTTTTTCCGTTTTTCAGATTCAGGGTTCTGTGCCATAAGATCGTCAACCACAACATCTTCACCAACCTCATCCTCTTCTTCATCCTGCTGAGCAGCATCAGTCTGGCCGCTGAGGACCCGGTCAAGAATGACTCCTTCAGAAACCAGGTAACACACACCATACAAAAACATGTGTGTAAGTGCACAATTTCAACACATACTGTATACAGCCTGATTTGCATTAGGGCACAGACTTAAAGTCAACACTGTAATCATCATTGGTTGCCCACAAAAATAAATTCTGTACTAAATGGGTTATAGCTGACAGCAACATAGAGGAAGCAGAGCTTATTGTGACGGGCCTGGTACACTTAATGAGATGTTTTCCAGAGTACTGTAACTGTGATTAACTTCATGTTAGGGAGACGTGAAACTCCTGTTAATCCTTAAGACCATTGCAGCTCTGCAGTTGGGTACACTCAAAGAGCATCGCCATAATGTTTATATATAAATGTTATTAAGGGTTAATTGGTGTAATTTGTGAGCAGTAGACCAATGTGAAGAATGATCACAGTTTTTTCTTCAGCTATTGTATAGTTTCTGTATACAAATCTACCTCAATTAACCTTAGCCTGAAACTTAAATGGAATTATACTTCCTGTTTTTCAGTTTACGCTCTGTTGTAGTCTAATCGAACCTCATTACCCTTCTGTAACCCTGAACCTCAGCGTTATTATTTCAGTATGTGGTGAAGTCATCCAGGACTATCCTACAGTTAGCCATTAGTTCAGCTGTAACTCTGAAGAACTGCACTCCATCATGTTTATCCGTGTAAATATTCACTTTACTATCTTTATTTGAACTGTGTAAATAACTTAATGGGAGCTTAGACTTTAAATTCATTCACTCATTTTCTCCAACATGTTTTCCAACCTTAGATCACAAACAATTTCAGTCAAAAAGCCATTTAATGCAGTTCTCAAACCCAGGAATGCTATGCTAATGCTATTGTGACATTTACATTATTCCAGCGGTATCGTTCTAGCTCTTAACAAAAACCTGTTTTTGTGTTCTTTGCAGATCCTAGGCTATGCAGATCATGTGTTTACTGGACTTTTCACCATTGAGATCATTCTTAAGGTAGTACATAAAGTTTATGATGCATCATAGGTGGAGCCACGCAATCTGAAAATGTATTTGCTTTACTTCAATGTGTTCCCAATCTTTTAAACAGCAGACTTTTAAATAATATAACTATGTTTCCTCTGCAGTAAACCCTTTGTTAAAGAAAGTAAACACTTGCATGTACTACTTTATGCCGGCTCAGAGATAAAGATAAAAAGCAGTTACCCCATTTAATAGTTTATTTGTACACCAGAACGTTAATGTACTTCAGTAGGATTTTGAGGTATTTCTACTTGAGTGTTTTCATTCTATACTACTTTATACTGCTACTCATTTAGATACCAATATTGTACTTTTTACTCCACTACATTTATTTGACAGCGTTTAATTTTTAGTTACTTTTCAGATTTAGAATATTAGCTAATACAAAATATAAATCAATTATTAAATACACTTTGACTTATATTTATAGGTTAAGGTATCCAGCAGCAGTGTATCAAGTATTTAAATAAGCTCTACATTTACCAGCTGTGATAAAAACACATCAATAATCCTGATAGTTACCCAGTAACTGTATATATATAGTTCTGAAATGGATTATTACGCAAGTACTTTTGCTACTTATACTTAAGTATAACTTGATGCAATACTTTTGTACTTTTACTTAACTAAGATTTTAAAAGCATGACCTTTGCTTGTAACAGAGTATTTTTACAATTTATTTTTGCAAAGTAAAAACTACTTCTTCCCCCACTGTTGTAAACTACTCCCCTGTGCTTTTATTTTTCTTTAGTTGATCTAAAATATGAACTTTGACCCCTACAGATGACAGCCTATGGGGCCGTGCTCCATAAAGGTTCTTTCTGTAGAAACTATTTCAATATTTTGGACCTGGTGGTTGTCAGTGTGTCCCTCATCTCTTCTGGAATACAGTGAGTGCAGCCGAACACCTCCTGATGCATGCTTTATACTGTCCCATTTTAGTCAGACACTGCTTTAGCGTTTCAGTCCAAGTTGTGTGCACTGATAAATCTAACATTATGTGGCAGCAGTTCCAAGCGACATCATCAGGGTAGCTTACAATATCATCAAACTTCCATTTGTGTGGCTTCATGTTAAAAAGCTGGACCACTCAGCCAGATAATGACAAGTGCATGAGACACTAGTCCAATCCAAGAAGACACAAATCAAGCTGTAAAGTGGGAAAATGTTTTTTGTTAATGTAAATTGCCCCATGCTTCACACTTCTCTCTGTTCTCTAACAAGCTCACACTTCATTACTCCCAATTCCTTTCTCTCTTTGTGATGTTTACTGAATGTGTTCTCTGTTTCTTGTTCTTGAAATGCTGTGATATTTCTGATGTTTAATATGCTATGCTACACTCTCTGTCTCTAATGCTTAATAGACTAGACTTCTCGACGTAAGTCCACATTAGTCCACACTAATAACCCCCTTAACAGACCTTCACCCTAACTGTGTAAAACTGTCACTCTTTTGCTTTTGGTATTTCTATGGTCTTGGAGAGTTTTAGTCAAAGCAGCAAAATAAACTACAGACTGTAATCTGTGGTCATCAGGCGTAGGTTATGGGGTTACACTGAATTGATAATAAATGGAAAAACACCAGATTTATCAGCACAATTTGTTTTGAGCCAGAGATTGTCTTCTTTGCAGGCGCCCCCTGGGTCCTGTTGTACTGTACTCAGCTGTCATATCCAATAAATGTCAATGTGATTATTTAGCGATTCTTTGACATATATTTTGGGGCAGCGCAAACTCAGTTACCATACATTTGGATAACCTGAACTCTCCTGGGCTATAGAAATGACACAATAATGTTAAAATCTCAGTTGTTTTTGTTAAAAGTAGTGAGTGTGTGGGATTTCTTCTGGGTATATCACAGTCAGATTACTTGTGAAGGTGCTGGTAGTGTCTGCTACCGTCTCAGTGCGTTCCTTTCAATACCACTTTACTCCTACCCAATATGGAAGTATCCCCTGGGGATATACGGTACATCTGTATGCCTTCTAACACATTTAAATTTAAGTATCTGCGCAAATAGAAGTAACTTTGTAGAAAAACAGCATGGAAATTGCACAAGTTTCTCAAGGGGTTAGTTACTTCAAATGCAAACAATATACAGAAAGTGTGATGTGTGATGTTGTGTGTGGACAGCATGTAATATGTCCAACATTAGGTCAAATAAAAAGCTTTGTGGCAGTGTGTCTGATATCTTAAGCTTATTATGTTATTCCTGAATGGAAACTGCGTGTTCGTTTTCTTAGGAAAACTATTTAAACTTTAAGGAAGGAAGGAAACAAGCCTTTATGTAAGGGGATACATCATTAAAATGCCCTCATGTTTCGACTGATCTAGGTCTTGCTCAGGGCTGGTAATGAACAAAATGAAAAGTTATATTAATTGTATATTCTAAAGAAATGTTTAAATAGAGTTGACGTTCGTGCTATCACTACAGGATATCTCCACAGCTGGTTTGACTGTGATATTTTGCTGATGAAATCCTGCTCAACATGAGCTACCTTTAATTCCCTTTAGACTTTACCTTCCTGTTTCACAACAGGTCTTTCCTTTCTTTGTTTTAAAGTATACACCGAATAAAGTCACTCCCTTTATACCACTCCTTTACCCCTCTAAAAATGTCACTCCCTTAAAAGGATAAATTGACATTTTGAATACACTTTTCCCTTTGTGACACTTTGGGAAAAAGTTTTTGCATTATGTTCATTGGTTAACTGAAAGGGTTTTTAGCTTGTCTGAGACCTGTTGACGTCATATGATAATTATTTAGACCTAGTTCAGATTACCGACGGACCAATGCTCAAGCTTTTTCCAAACATTTATTGTACAATTCAAAATGTCAATGTATGCATTTGATTCTTTTGGTTAAAATGTTCAAACCTTTTCCTTTACACCACTTCCTTTGACTTTCGGCTTTAACTGACATTACAGCACACTACCTCTCTGTTTGCCTGTGTGTGTGTGTGTGTGTGTGTGTGTGTGTGTGTGTGTGTGTGTGTGTGTGTGTGTGTGTGTGTGTGTGTGTGTGTGTGTGTGTGTGTGTGTGTGTGTGTGTGTGTGTGTGTGTGTGTGTGTGTGTGTGTGTGTGTGTGTGTGTGTGTGGTGTGTGTGTGTGCTGCTCTCTCTGTGTTGAACGTGTGTTTTACACTTTTTCCATATTGTTTCTGCTATTGTACACCATTTATGTTAAAAGGGTACACCATGTTTCTTTTTTCATCAACACATACAAACCCTTAATGTCAGTCAATACATATAATTATGATAGGAGTGAAGAATTTACTGAACCTGACTATCATCCAGTATTTGTATTTGGCCACCTGATTGTTGCTAGATCAACGTATTTAACTACTTTAAAATAAAGTGCCCTTCTTCCAATGCTCTAATAGAAATCAGAGATATTATTCAGTAGTTTTAAATATGTTCTGCAAATGTTATGTGTTAAAAACACATATTATTACTGACTTTGCACAATTTAAGGCCACCTGTTACTTGTTCTAAAGAAAATTATAGTTTTGTGTCATACTTGTTTAAGTTAACCTTTATTTGATCATCTTGGTTTCTTTAGCGTGTGTTTTTATCAAGCTTTACTTACGTATGTTTGTGCTGACAAAATGCTTTTCAAACTTCTTTTGCAAATATGTCTTCATGTGTGTAAAAATGTGTGTTTCATGAGTTAATCTGGAGCATAGTTTAACCCCATGTGTTTTTCAGGTCCAGTGCCATTAACGTGGTTAAGATCCTGAGGGTTCTGCGGGTGCTCAGACCGCTGAGGGCCATCAACAGAGCCAAAGGACTAAAGGTTAAAACACGTATAAAAAACACATAATACACACAATCTCTCATGCTAACAAAAAAAGACACATTATTGAACTGAACTATCCTTTTGGGTGTGTGTTACAGCATGTCGTGCAGTGCGTATTTGTGGCAATCCGGACCATCGGCAACATCGTCATCGTCACCACGCTTCTCCAGTTCATGTTCGCCTGCATCGGAGTACAGCTCTTTAAGGTAAAGTGGAAAGGAGGGAAGGAAGAAGAGGCTTCATAATCATGTTTTCTTAAATACTAAATGTCTATGTTTTCCCATCAGGGCAAGTTCTTCACCTGTACGGACAGCTCCAAACAGAATTATGCAGAGTGCAGGTGAGAGATCCCTCCTGCAAGCAAGCTGCTCGAACTCTACCTTATAGAATAACTGCTAGATAATACATGGGAATATGCGTGTGCGTGTCTGCTTCTGTTCACAGGGGTTCCTACATTATGTATAAGGATGGTGATGTGGGGAAGCCTGAAAGAGCCCAGAGACTGTGGGAGAACAGCGACTTCAACTTCGACGACGTCCTGCAAGGCATGATGGCTCTGTTTGCTGTGTCTACCTTCGAGGGCTGGCCAGGGTGAGTGTCTAAAACCTAGAAAATGCATATACTATATATATATATATATATATATACAGTATATATCCTGACCTGCATACTGTATTTGCACATTTTTGTATTTTTGTGAACACATTTTTATTGTTTTTTAGTAGCCCTCACAGGGACACAAGTTATGTAAACGATGATACAAAAATAAATGTATAGGGAGTCCCTTGGCCTCACCACCCATCCCTCCCCCTTCCCACGCCTCTCCATGTCACAAAAATCATACATAATTCTGGTTAGCAATAGTCTTAAATTCATCTATTATACAAATATGTTAACATCAAAGTTCATAATCAATACACATATTTTAAATCTCTTCTTTTTTAACTAAGTTGACATTGAGTGCTTTCTTAATCATCTTCCAATACATCATGGTGTGCATATATGTACAGTCATATTTCAAATGAAGGATATAACCAGGTTAGGAGTTCTTTTAATAGCTTGTAGTATTCTCCTTTAGCATTGTTAAAGGAGCAATGGACAGCTCTGAGATCGGTATGTCCTGATGGGAAGATATCAGTTGCTTGATAAATGTAGTATGTGGGGTTTCCTACACAGTGAAAACTTTACAGAACAATCTCCATCTTCCTCCTTTCCTTCAATGATGTGTCCCTCCTCCCCTGCCCTCCCACAGGTTATTGTACCGAGCCATAGACTCTCACGCCGAGGACGTCGGGCCCATCTACAACTACCGTGTGGTCATCTCCATCTTCTTCATCATCTACATCATCATCATCGCGTTCTTCATGATGAACATCTTCGTGGGTTTCGTCATTGTCACATTCCAGGAGCAAGGAGAGCAAGAGTATAAGAACTGTGAGCTGGACAAGAACCAGGTACTGTCCCTGTCTGTGTTTCATTACCTGTTTCTGTTTAGCTGCTAGATAGCTGTATGTTTCACGTTACAGTAGAAGGAGAGGGACTCTGCTCTCCTGGCTGAAATGGGAAAGTCATTTTACAGTTCATGAGGCACAAGGGAGAGTGAATGGACGCCCTGCAGAGGGGGGGAGACACGGGAGGCTGAACATGAGTTTTAGGGGCTGAACCACTCCAGGAGTGCAGCCAGGAGGGAAGTACAGCAGCTCAGGAAGAAGATGAGACTACAGCTTAATGAAGTACCCAGGCCAAGTCCCTGCAGCTGGGTTTCCTGTGATGATTCAGGAACATAGACATTCACAGCGCATGGAACAGAAGTCTGGGCTGGAAAATGCTTTTTTAGACTGCCAAAAGACAATTCTGCAGCTCTTCCTCCAGGGTGGTCTGAGCACAGAGAGGGGGAGTGATGAGACACTGGGGAAATATCCTAACACAGGTTGTGTGAATGTTCACGTGTTTGTGTGTGTGTGTCACAGCGTCAGTGTGTGGAGTACGCTTTGAAGGCACGTCCATTGCGGCGCTACATCCCCAAAAACCCCTACCAGTATAAGGTCTGGTATGTGGTCAACTCCACCTACTTTGAGTACCTGATGTTCACACTCATCCTTCTCAACACCATCTGTCTGGCCATGCAGGTGAGTCCCACACACACACACGCACGCACGCACGCACGCACGCACGCACACACACACACACACACACACACACACACACACACACACACACACACACACACACACACACACACACACACACACACAAACTGGAGAAATATTAGAGTAAGGGCCTGAGAAATCTCCCGTAAATCCCCCTCTTAATGAGCCATTTTTGTGTCTTCGCAGCATCATGGACAGACAAAAGGCTTCAACGACGCCATGAACATCCTCAACATGCTCTTCACTGGACTCTTCACTGTGGAGATGATCCTCAAACTGATCGCCTTCAAACCCAGGGTAAGTCCACCTCTCTAGCTATGACATGGATTACCGGTGTAGTAGATACAGTAAAGTAAAGAATTCAGAATGTAATCAAACAAAGTTTGACTACTCATCATGACAACCTATGGATATAATAAAATAGTCTAAGTCTATACACTTTAGGTTTTGAATCCTGCTCACTGAGGTTAAACTGTATGTTCCTAATCCCCATGTAATTTCCTCCAGATGATAATTACCGTATCATGGATCTAAAACATGATTAGTGGATGGCATCATGTGGCTTTTAATCTCACTGCTCCCTTGTTTTCCTGCTGTTGTTGCTATGAAGCGGTGTGGGTTTATTGGTCCAATGTTAGAACGTCCTGGTGCATCAGCTATTTAAACAGTAACAGATGGGAACACTTCATCCTATTACTGCAGGGTTTTGGAAAATCCTTGAACTGAATCAATAGACAAAACAGTTTAATATCATATTTTTACCCTGGTCTGTACTGTTGCACAGTTCATAATGTTAATCAAAACAGGAGTTTAAGAAACGTTCCTGTTTTGATTAACATTATGAACTGTTGCACAGTTCATAATGTTAATCAAAACAGGAGTTTAAGAGACGTTCCTGTTATGGCCGACTGTTACATATAATCATCAGCCAAACTGACATAAACACATACAGGCTCTGTGCTGCAGCTCTCTGACTTCTTTAATAGAACGAGACGGTGAAATATAGAGTTAAATTAAACAACCTGCTGAGAGTCATTTTCTTTGCTTTTAACCTTACCCTTCAACATAATTGGCAACGGTGCCACTTTCAGGCATTACGCTCATTAGAAACAGTGTGTTATAACCCATTTCTGAACTTCCAATTCCCAAAACTCCATATTTTATTCATCCATTATTTTTACTGTGTTATTGAATTAAATTGACTTATTATTTATTATGTGTGTGAAGTTAATTGTTGAAAGTTGTTGGTTGGCATTAATGAATGTCATTTATGAACAAAATCGTTATCTGGGAGCCCTTTCTCACTACTTATTCAAAAATAATTATTTTGTTAGCTATTAAGTCATCGTTCTACAAAATTAATTTTTATCAAGATTTAATTTAATGGGATAAAATCATGTTTTTTTATAATAGCATTAATTACACATGTACTTCATGCATGTAATCGTGCATGTCTTGCAGTATTTTCAGGCACAGGCGGCTCCAGCTGGAATTAAACAATTAAATATGCAGAACAACTTTTAAGGCTTGGGAATTGACCTCATGCTGCGCTGCATTATGTGTGTAATATAAGTTAATGGTGACTCTAATATGGCTTATTCAGTTCATTTTTGACTGGAAAATGTTAGGAAAATATAAAAACTGATACCTAAGTTATAGTGCCGCATGATGAAATGTTCCCAAGCCATAATGAACACTGCTATTGAAAATGAACCACCCTTAAGGACATTTCTTGTTTCATTGTGTTAACTTCAGTAAACTCTTCCGGCACACACAGCCGGAACCCCCGCTAACACTCTTATTTTCAGGTATGGATTCAGCTGGGGTGTCTTTTCTAATGTGTAAAATGTGTGCCTTTTAGTTTGTGATCTTTAACCCTGTTGTTCAGTTCTGAACATATTTTTGAATTCTCTGTGTTCGCTTCCTCCCCACTTCCTGTTTCATAACTGATGTCAGGGTACGTTAGTTTAACAATTAATGCAATCACTACATACATTAGCATTTAGTTATAATCCTGAACTCTATTAATGTTTGACCCTGCTTTTACATTAATATGTTACACCTCAAACAACTTCATCAAGCCACTATAGCGTCCAAGGAGGCCTTGTTATTTTTACATAACCCTCAAAGATGATACTTCAGCTGCTGATGACGGATTAAAGTAGACTCATTCAAATTGACTTTCAATCAGCATCTCTCTTTTTGGCCACTTTATCAGTTTGATTTGTAAAATGAGTTGTGTTTGTTTTACAAATTTAAAAATGTGCATTCAGAGTAAAATATGACATCCAAAAAATGAAACTTCATTATCCAGACAGTGGTCCTTTTTATCCAGCTGCTCCAATTTACAGCCATCTTTAGACATACAATAACTAACATATTACTTTGAATTATGTTGCAAAAAATATTGGCACAAACATGATTACATTAGCCTTCCTAGCCCACAGTGATAATGAATGAATGTGCTATGGGAGAACAGTCAGTCTGAATGAGATGTAATTTGCTTTACAGTTCATGGAAATGTTTCTGAAAAGGCCATAGCCAGTGCAGTCTCAAAATGACCCTTGTTAGATCTTGGCTCTCCCCTCAAGTTTACACCAGAAAATAAAACACTCTTTCTAAGATGCAGCTCTCTTCACAGTACATTGAATATATGTTTTATTTTACCACCCTAAATGTAACTGTTGTGGCCTGAAGCTGTGTGGATGTTTTTCATAAATACTCACTTTGTACCACTACTGGTGATGAATCGGTCTCCATAAGTTAATCACACAAAGTGGGCTTTCAGTATAATGACGTTGCTGGAACAGCCAAAGATGCAGGTGGAAGACTTGAACATCTTCCACCGAACACCCTATAAGAGAGCAAGAAATCCAGCTGATGGACAGATACTGTGAAGGAAACCATTGGATTCTGGTGATTAGGATTCAAATGTGTCCTTCCTGTGTCAGTTCATCAGCTGATTTCCCCCTTAATGTACTGCTTAGCCTCATACCAACGTAATAGGGCTGCGAAGTGGCAGCAGATGTTGTTTTCCTTCTAACCTACCTTTCTTACCCTCCTCCTCCTCCATCTCCTCCTCCTCCTGCTCACCTCATCCTGTGTAGGGGTACTTTAGTGATCCCTGGAATGTGTTTGATTTCCTCATCGTAATTGGCAGCATAATAGACGTCATTCTCAGTGAGATCAACGTAAGTACGATGCCCACTCTCCTTGTCGCTCCCTCTTTCTCTCTGTCTTGTGCCCTCTTAATTCTTCTTTCCCGCCACTCCTCCTCGTGGCTCTTTCTGTGTGTGTTATCCTTTTCTTCATCTCTCCTTCTTCTCTCTCTGCCTCCTCCTTCTCTTCTTTCTCCTCCTACTTCTCTCCCTTCATCCTTAACTCCAAGATGGCCGCTGCTACTCAGGGGACCCCCGACCACAAAGGGTTCCTGAGCGAGACCAAGCTTCTTCATGGGTTTCTTAAATGGTAGAGGCAGGGTTTAGCTTTGGGCACAGAAGGTTCCTGTCTTGCGTCCTGCTTCCTCTCAGTATCTCAGGTGTTGTCGGGTTTTTTTCTCCACTTTTTGTCAGACTGTGACGTGTCCTGAGGTTTGATTCCCTCACTAACTGAACTAACTCACTGACCAATCACACACTTACACATCATTTTAACCACAACAACAGGGGCCTTTTGTTTGGTTGTGATTTTGTTGGGATTTGTTCTTTACTGTTGTTATTGTTGTTGACATTTTCCTCTCATGGACAAGCATGACCGATCGCCGCTGCTCTTCCTCTGCTGTCCATCTTTTTAAGACCCCTCCTTTTCTTTTTTTGCCGTTGAATTTTGTTGATTCTTTCCCTTTCTCCTCCTACTAAAAAACTCCAATGCTCATGTATATAATGTTTTTTATCTTATTTTTCTCCTCTCTCCATTTATTTTTGTTTTTTTCCATTTTTTAAATGTCTTATGTTCTGTCCTTTTCTTCTGTTGTTTTTCTGTTCTCTCCACCCCTACGCAGCATTATTTTGTTGATGCATGGAACACATTTGATGCCTTGATAGTTGTGGGTAGCATTGTTGACATAGCGATCACTGAGGTTAACGTAAGTAGTCCAACTCCCTCCCTTCCTGCCTGCCTGCTCTGCCCTTCCCACACACACACAAACACACACGGACAGAGTGCTGATACCCATCTCGCATGCTTTCAGATGATTAGGAAACTTCAGCTGCATCACATTTGAGCTTAACAGACGGCTGAATAACTCTGGCAGTGAAAACGTCCAGATGTCGCAGTGATTAAAAACAAAACAAAGGCTTGCTACAATAGTACTTGGGGAATTTTGACCCATTACATCTTAATATTTTTTAGAAGGGTCAGTTTTATTCATTAATATGTTGGCTTTTGGATGCTAACATTATCACTATAACTCCGTATAACAACTGGAGGCTTCAAAACTGCTTTCCTGAGTTCCCCTTTCTGTATATTTATCTTCAGGATTGTAATAATTGGGCTGCAATTACATTTGTATTCTCTTTATTCTAGTGCTGTTTTGTATTGATTATGTAACATATGAAACTGCTTCATAAAGGTATTCATGCCTCAGTCTGATAAACATCAACAGCTTCAAAAACGATTGCATTTGCCACTAGAGCCTGTCGCATTGTCTCAGCACTTGGTTTGCTTTCACATTGAGTTGATCTTTTACCATGGCTACAGGGAGAGTGTCCATTCCTCTGGCATGATGGACACTGTATAGCATGGCAGATGTAAAGGTGCTATATCCAGGCCTGCTACTGTATATAATGTTTACAGATAGGGTGCACATTTCTGCAAAGCAGCAAACTTTACTGGAAAGATATTGAATACAGATTCTCCCATGGGTCATGAAGCATTCTAAATTCATAAATCACCAGAGAAACTTTAAATTCAAATGAGAAAATACAAGTTGGCTTTGTTTTTTTTAGGTTTGTCTGACAATAGTAATGCACAGACATGAGCAACAATTTGATACATAAATGGATTTACCCAGGACCTGTGAAATTTATGTAAATATATGTATGAATTCATTTAGTATCGACGTTGGGGCCCTATGGTCAACAGTGGGGCTGAATAAGAATGAATATGCCAAACACAAGTCAAATGTTGAGTGTCTATCGTATTTACACTTCAGAGATAATTGGTGTTTTATTCATGTGATATTCAAAGTGCTCCATGGCAGGAGAATAGGCACAGTGTATATGGACTCTTCATTCAGCATTAACAAAGGATAGCTTTTGCTGTGTGTGCAGTTTGCCGGAGAGGAAAATCATTCTGTACGATGATCAGACCGGCCAGTGAGCTGCCACATTTTTAAAACCCTTGTTCTATACACCTCAAAGGTTTTTTTTTTGTAGTAGAGTCACTTTATTCCATTTCATGGCTCGGCTTCAGTCTGCCAAACTTTGTATCTCAATAGCAAACATCCAGTGATAATTTCTCAGGGGACTGAATGAAGCTGAGGTAAGTGGAGACAGATCTGAGTCTAACTTTGATATACACTACATTTGTTTCAGCTAATGAAAACACAGAAACCACACAGTCTTGCTTGGTTTCTACAAAGAATTTACAGCATCTTACCTATGTCCCATCAATTATAGAAACATTTTACTACATAGGGATGCACATTAAGTATAGATTTACTACCACACCTTCAGCACGCTGCTGATGTGTACACCGGTATTGTCCCCCATGGTGGAATGCGGTGTGTTTGACCTCAGACAGCACCGGGAAGGCATACAAATAAGGTCAGTGTATCCCAGGGGTGTGTGAGCTTGGCAGCTGTTTATCAGGACGTTGGAAAGGGACTACCATGTCCCCATGAGAGGCTGACGAAGCTGCATGGAAGCCACACCGGGAAACTTTAAAATAGACATTTTATTTTGAATTCACCTGTTCTTGTTGATGAAATTGATTAAATCTATTTGAAGTTACTACATCCTGATGTTGCTTTGCATTGAATATATGCAATGACTTTATACAAAGGGAAAAGGAGTGTTTTAATATACATAGACACTTTGCAACAGACTGTCAGAGGGGGAATAAATCATTTGGGTCAGTTGCCAATGGAAACGTTGGCAATAATTAACCTCTGATGGTGTTCATACTGAGGTTCATAATTTATAAGTAGGTACATTAATCGAGGTTCGATGGGCCAGAGATATACATCTTTGTCATCTATACAAGTCACTGATGCTGCACTTTGGTTTGGAGTTTGCCTTTGGTTAAGTTTTGTTGATTGGTTTGCAGTTACTCCTGAATGTTTCATGATTTTCCTCTCCTTCCCTTACCTAACGGCATGGCCCCATGTCCTTTTTTTTGTTTCTGTCTGGTGTTTTTTTTTATAATTTGAGTGATGAGACACTCAAGCTACCTTTTTTCTATTTTTATTTTTTTAAGAAACCCTCCGCACTTTAACCCTGTGAGAAGTCTCGTCTGTTTCTGAACTAGGACCCTGTCACTGAGACATTTTAGATTTTAGTCTGTTACTGCATTTCATGAGGCACAAGTGAATTTGAATGTGCAATGAGGTTATAAACTAATAGCAGCAGCTTGCCAACAGCTCCCTCCCTGTCATTGCTTTTCTAAGTACTCAATGAAGTGCAGTAACAGGCCAGCTTTTAAAATGTTTTCACTTTGCCTTTAGTAAATATTAAATTGCTTAAACCTCTTGTTTGAGTGCACCCACTTCGCTGCTCTGTTGGGTGTTTGCTGACTTAGATTAGCTTTTGTGGTCATCGAATCAGAATACTCTTTTTAAACCTGGGTCTCTAATTCTCCCCAGCAACCTGCGGGTGCTTCTTAAATCTCCTCTGGTTTCTTTTCCGTTTTTGTTTTTTGATATGAGTAGAAGTAGTGTGAACAGATCTGTAGTGGTTTGCTCCGAGCGGTGTCTTGCAGACGATGCCAGTATGAACCGCATCTCCTCCTCTTTTTCCTTCTCTCTGCTCGGAATGCCTCCTCTTCTTCTCTCCATCTCTCTTCTCTTTGAGCTTTTTCAGTTCACTTTACTCTTCTGTTATGGATGTTTATCTCTTCCTCTCTCTGTCTTCTCTCTCGTTGGTTTGCGGTGCTGCTTGCTCACCTGAAATGCAAGCTGGGTAACATGGGTCTCATGCTGTCACTCACCCAAAGAGGACAACCAATCATGTGCTATGTATTTATAAAAAAGACGATTGTGAAATAGGGTAGTGGGTCTTTAATCCTGGCCCATTACAGATTAAATGCATTTTAACCTCAAATCTAGGTAAAGAAAGTTCTCAAGAAACCCATGTTGCCCATTGAACTGACTGAACTGATGACATTTGCTGAAAACATGATGTGTAATTTGAGAAAACAGCTCATGCTAATTAAAATCAGATGAGCTGCAACTACAGTAACTCACATCCACACTGAAGTTCAGCCTTTAAGGAGTTCTCTATATTTATTTACAAACTGAATGTTTTGTTTGGTTAAACTTACAAACCATGTTCAAATTCTCTAAATCCAAAGTTGCTTATTGTCACTTCTTAATGAGAATTATTATGCCTTTTGATAATGAAGTTAATAGGATCATTTTGAAATAAGGGAGGATTCAAGTTTAATATGATTCTCATTCACAGACTTGATTTCATGTTCCATATTGAAGCACACACACACACACACACACACACACACACACACACACACACACACACACACACACACACACACACACACACACACACACACACACACACATTCCCACATATTTTAGTTGTAATGTAATCTGCACCTAGTTTAAATAGGTGCCATCTTCCCTCCCTTCCTTCCTCCCTCCTTCTATCCTTCCCTGCTTTCCCACTCATCCTCTTCACCTTTTATCCATCATTTTTCCCTCCCTCCTTCCCAACTTTCCTTCCCTTCACACCCTCAATGCCTCGCTCACACAAACACACATGATTATAATATCACATTTACAATATTACAGTACTAGGAATGAATTTTAATTTATATTAGTGTGTCCGATCCTTACGTAAGGCTCTGTTAAAACGTCTTCAGATGCTTCATTTTGTGGTGAGGCATTTTAACAGGGCCAGAGTCATAGATTAAGTGTGGAGTTAATCTATCACTCCCAGTGGTGTAAAATGTCGTAACACCAGAGATGACCAGCGGGTGTCTCCCTGCAGTGTGTTACCTTTGTGCTTCTCGTTGTCACTTAAATACCTGTGGGCTCCAACTTCCAAAAGCATTTTTATTGTGTTATTCCAATGCATTTTTATGACCTGAAAGTAGATCAAAGTGGATGTGGATTGCTTTCAGGTCAGAGAAAAGCTTGAATAACACATATCCAATGGAGGCATTGCTCGTTAATGCCAAGATGCATTTGGTGAACGTAGCCCGAGTCGAGCTAAAGCTTTCCCTGTTACTGTACTGTAGCTTCAGCTGGCACAAAGAAAAACAGATAGCTACAGAAGCGCCCTTTATCACACACACACAAACACACACACACACACACACACACACACACACACACACACACACACACACACACACACACACACACACACACACACAAACACACACACACTGTAAAGAGTATGTAGCATATAGAAATGTACACAATCTGCTCTTTGACCCTCTGGAGCTGGCCCAGACCATCATTCATTATTTTGGCCCTCAAGGCATTGGACAGCAATTTCCCAATATCTTACCTTCATCACGTTTCAATTCTTTGGGATTGAACCTCACAGGGTGGATCCAGTCTCGTTATGTAGTAATACCTTACAGAATTCTCCCTCCTGGCCCAAATGAAGGTAGCCAAGGCACAGAGCTTTACATTTGAATAAAGTAAAACAGAGAAGATGAAAATCCAAATTAGTTTAAATAAAACTGACACTAGACAGGTTGTGCGTTATTTTAAGGCAAAATTCTCACTACTTTTTACATAAAAACACATACTGTACACACACACACACACACACACACACACACACACACACACACACACACACACACACACACACACACACACACACACACTAAGGCGCTGCTCTGGTGCTGATCTTTGTTGCCTTTCCTTAAAGCCAGCTGACTCCTCCTCGTCCTCGTCCTCCTCCTCTTCGCCCTCCTCCTCCTCCTCTTCCTCCTCTCTCCCCCCTGTGGTAAGGCCAATGGTACGCACTGACGGTAACCTCGTCCACCTCCCTACCTCCTGCTCCATTTCTCCACCCCTCCATCCTTTAATCCCTTCTTCTGCTACGTCATGGTATGATCCAAGACTTTCAGCTTTTCATCGTCCTGGCAACTCCTCCTGTCGCTCCTGCTGTCATCCTCTTCAGCATGTCCAGACTTATATTTATGTAGCTGTTTGTACCTTTACATGTTCATATATATATTTATATGTGTGTCCATGGTGACGGACACTGTGTTGTGAAGGCCTAGTATAACTGGAGTCTTTTGACTTTCCTTGAGTGGCTATTGTTGTTGCCATGGTGTCGGCTGCCCCCCCCACCCCCCACCCCCATGGCTTGTCAACTTGCTCCCCCTTCCCTTATGGGTGTGGTATCTCCAGCGCTTCGTCATGAGTGCAAGCCATCATGGTCACGCTACCACGCTGTCTCTCTGACTCTCACTCTTCCTCTCCACTGGCCTGATATCTGTCTCTCTATCTATTTGTCTATCTTGTCAATCAGTCTATTTGTTTGGATGTCTCTGAATATTTCAAACTATTCTTCACCTTCAGACTCTCACTCTCTCTTTCTCTCTCTGTTACCTACTGTCAGTGTACCTCTCTCACTCACTGCCCCACTCTCTAAATGGTGCAATGGTCCCCATTGTGGTCCAGTTGTGGTATTACATGCAGTACAGACTTTTGACTTAAACTCCTCAGAAGGATTTGTCGTTTTCTGCATATCTATCAGTGGAGTTTGGGACAACTCATGTCTTGGGTTACTTGTCAATACTTTAATATAACCTCTTGCTTTAGAAAGAAACCCAAACTGCTCCAAGTTATCCCAGAGAGATTTTCAGAATCAGAATTGAGTTTATTGCCAGGTATGTTTAGACATTCAAGGAATTTGCTTTGTTGTAAGAGAAGGTCAAAATAAAGACACATCTTTGATTTCTATAAACATTTGAAAAGTAGCATATTACATCTGTTATCCCAAACTGCAGCATGATGCGTAGAGAATGGCCACTTCTTCTGAGGATCTCACTGTGTTTTTTCTGTGGGATTAGCATAAAGATTTCATGGCTTCTTGGAAAAACACAAATGGCAACAAACAGATTAGAGGTCAGAGAGGACGATCTGGAGTTGAATTATCAAAGTGAAGGCCAGTATACCATGGAACTTTCGTCCATGCTGCATTTCTATGTGGTCAAGTTTATTTTATGCAGACTGGTGGAGTAGAGTTTAGTGAGTGGTTGATTTTATATATTTCTATAACTGTTTCTGCTGTTATGAATGCTGATGCCAGTTGTTTGAAGACCTGATCCATCTGCTGTTTGCCATATAATGGTAAATAAAAAAGGTCCTTAGTTGTTGTATTTACTGCATCACGCTTTACACAAATCTTGATGTTGTCATTGTTTTTCAGCCTTTTATCCCTGAGAATGAGCAGTAGCAGCATGAATAAATAAATCTGTATTAGAATAGCACTCAGCAATGTGGATGAGTACAGGGACAATATACAGTCAGAGACCTACAGTACCTCTAAAGCAGGGGTGTCCAAACTTTTTTCACCGAGGGCCACATACAGAAAAATATATGGAGAGCTGGGCCACTTATAGAGTTGAATATTGTCTCAAAAGTTAAGATATAAGTTAGCAAAACAAATCAAATGTAGGTGAATAATGCGCGATAATCGAAAAAGCTTTCAGAAAAAAAACAGCCTACATCCCGTCTCTCTTTAGGGTTTCATTTATTTTGTTGGCAGCTCATTCCTTAAAACAGAAGCCTCAGATTGCTGATAATACGAGTAAATATGAAGGTTAATTTCAAGCTATTTATAGAAATAAGTTATTGGGGTTTTTTTTATCAACTAAGATTTGTTATAAAATGTTTAGCATTTTAAATGACTGAATTTATTTGAAAATTGGGCTCATTAATATATTTGAACATATATATTTGAGAAGTACAATATAAGACAAGCAAAAGTTTAATTTGTGGGCCATATTCCATTATACTTTTAGAATTTGCTGAGGGCCGATTCAAAATGGCCTGCTGGCCGCATTTGGCCCTTGGGCCGTAGTTTGGACACCCCTGCTCTAAAGCTTGTTCTTCACTAGGGCATACTTTCAATAAACTGCAACCTTTAAAAGTAAACACACTGCTTGAATGGTTTGAGAGTAAGAACATTGCATGTTCATAGCAAGGAGCTATGCAAATAAAACAATTGTAGTTGTGAAAAGTGTTTGTAGAAGATCATAGCAAACACAAAATTCAAGTTGTAGAGGTTTACCACGCATGAAATATTGTTTTCTACCTGGCAGTGGCTGCAGTGGGCATTAATATCTTTCCATTTGAAAATCATCTTGTGATTATTTCTCCTGGTGGCCAGTTGCTCTGTGACCGACAAACAATTAGCCTGCCTGCATGATTTATTGAAACAGGAATCTGCCTGCAGGCTAGGGTTTATGCACTGTATCTGTTGTGAATTGTTAATAGTAATTTACGAAAGGGTTTGCCTCGATTGATGGAGATCTGGCCTGCCCTTCACTTTTAGACGTATTCTTTACTGTTGCAGAGTAAACAAATCTCTCGGCTGAGTAAGACCATTTACATTAGGGGCTCTGAAAGTGTTTTAATGCTTGTCAAATGTCAGTTCCATGGCCTGATTAACTTGTATAGGTTGTATAAAAGACACCCAAGAGTGTGTGGTCTACTTAAAACAACATTGAGGTGAGGTGGAAATAATATCAGAGTTTCAGATCCAGTGAGTTTAGTAAAGACAAATGGAGCCGTTTTAAGATTCCATGGTTCAATATGGTGCCTTTACAGACTGCAAGTGTTGCACTGGTTTATTATAAAGAAGGGTTGGCGCAGGTGTTGTCAGAAGGCTCATATATGGTTTGCGAATCTCTTTGTTGCCAAGTGATTTTTCCATGAAGTCAGAAAATAAAGCGTGATTGCCCGATTCTCTCCTAAATCTCTTTTGTCAGTTTATTTTGATGGGATTTTGTAGGACGCAGTTTTTCATTTATTAACTGAGTGTGTGTGTGTGTGTGTATGTGTGTGTGTGTGTGTGTGTGTGTATTTACATCCACATCTATTTGTGGGTGGGAATATGCATATGAATGTTACATGTATGTCTGCATTTCTGTGTGTATGTTCATGTGTGTGTGTGTGCGTGTGTGCGTGTGTGTGTGTTTCCCTCCCTTACCTATCTGCATGTGTCCCCATGCGTCCTGTGTTTTTTCTTAAAAAAAAACACCAAACCCCACCAAAAGGGACTGCAGAACTCTGAAGAGAACGCCAGGATCTCCATCACCTTCTTCCGGCTGTTCCGCGTGATGAGGCTGGTGAAGCTGCTGTCTCGCGGGGAAGGGATTCGGACCCTGCTGTGGACCTTCATCAAATCTTTCCAAGTGAGGGGAGAACCGGACACAACATGCTAGAGCAGGGGGTTGGGTTTACACACAAAATGTCGAAGTGGAAGTGACTCTTTAGCCCTAATTGTGACCCGGATCGGAGCCCTTTTTAGAGGCTATTTTTATTCACGTTTCACATTGCCATTCAAAGACTAAGTGATCCAAATTTGGCATAGGACATCAACAAGGTGATTATCTCCATATTTAATCAAGAATAGAACCACTTAATGATATAAATGCTGTGCTAATCATCTTGTAATTGCAGATGTGAGTCACATGGGGCTAAAAATATCCTTGTTCTTGTGTAAATTCATCCCGGTTGAGTCTCACAAACCACCTCTCCTTTCCTTGCCTCCTCCTTCCTCGTCTCCACCTCCTGTTTTCTTTAAGAAATCAGAAGGGTGGGGCAGTTTAGCCCAATTGGTGGGGGAGGAAAAGAACGAGGGGTGGTGCGAGGTAACGGAGAGCAGGTTTAAGAGTCTTGTTGCAGAGGCAGGGAGGGATTCAAGGACATTAAAAGTTGGGAAACAGGCAGGAACTCAAGAACCTTAACCAGCAATCTTCTCTTTCCTACTCATCTCTCTTCCTCTTCCTCCACTTCTACTCCCTTTCTCTCCAATGCCCTACTACTAACCCCTGAGAGCTCTCCATTCCCTGTAGCCGGGTTAGACAGTTGATGAGTTTAAAGAAGCACTCCACCAAAAAAAAATCATTTGATAGAGAGTTACGGGGGAAATGAAACCATCTGTTCTCTCTCTTGTGTTCATTGAGACGGGCCACTTCATGTTACAGTACACTCATTGAAATTTGCAACATGGATGATAAAGCAGATAACATACTCATTGTGTAACAATTTAACTCATATCTATATATAACTCGGATAACTTCACTCAGTAATTAACATATTGACGACATGTTTTACTTTTTTGTTTATTCAATATGATTTGGCCCTGTTCTCAGAGTCTCAGGGGTTGCGTTAGCCAGGAGCTCAGTTCCACACACACTCCCAAGTGTGGAATAAAGGAGACACACACACTGTGGCCATGTTAGGTTCATGTATTATGCATTGGGACAGGCCTCCTGGCTAAACTCAGAGAGCAGTTTGTGTTTTACTGCATTTTTTCACTCCTATGTCAGATGATTTGTCCTGGATTGTTTTTGGTGTTGTGCCACACAGGGCTGCGGATCAGTTTACTTTCACATTATAAATAACGATACATTAGTCATTATACTGCACCTGATAAATTGAATAACAAAAAAATACATGTGAGGTTAATCAACCTTTTGTTTTACAATCATTTCCTAAATCGGTACAGTAATAGCTTGTGTAAGGTGTGAAAGTGAATAGACTCCAGCCGCGGTGCAGGATGATGCTGTACACAACCTGTCACTAAAGTGTCTCTCTCCTCTTTAGGCTCTGCCCTACGTAGCTCTGCTTATAGTGATGCTATTCTTCATATACGCTGTCATCGGCATGCAGGTAAGCCGTTGTCGTATCAGCTTGTTTCCCTCCCCCCCTCTGTTGTGTTTCCTTCTCTCTCCTCCAGCTGGCCTTCATCCTGTGTCTGTCCACCTGGAGTTCCTGTTCGGTCTCATCGCCCCTCTCTCTCCTCCTCTTCCTCTCACTGTTGTCTCTCCTCTATCCGTCTCTGTCAATCCTCCTGTCCTTCCTGTTGAGTTGCTTGTATCACTGATGATGAGAGGGGCGGCGGTGTCTAATTTTGGTTGTTCCAAAGAGCACTTACTTCCACCACCTGTTAAATGCTGACGTCATATTCTGTGTGCTGTGACTACTTCCTCCCCCTCCTGTATAGATGTTTGGTAAGATAGCTCTGCGGGATGGCACGGAGATCAACAGGAACAACAATTTCCAGACGTTCCCTCAGGCGGTCCTGCTGCTCTTCAGGTGAGGAAGATGCCCACGCTCCTCATCGGTTACACTGGTCCCCCCTTTCTTTTCCTCCCTCATCTTCACCCTCCTCTCCTCTCTTAATATCTATTCTTTAGTTGGTTGTGAAAATCTCTTTCTATATCATCACTCTGCTCTTCTCCTTCCAGCTTTAATTCCTGCTGTGTTAAATTCATAAAAATAACTTTCTTTTTGATCTCTCTATTTTCCACTTTCTACCTCGTACTGAAAAGCTGTTTTATATTTCACATTAGAGGTTACAACTGATGTTTTATAATGGCAGCAGAAGAGCCAATGTAGAATAATGTTTATTTAATCACAGGCATACCCATTATATCAAATATCTGAAATAATCTCACCAGTTTCTTAGCAGCGTTACACTAGTATAATTAATCAATATAATTGTCATAAATATATCTCTGAATTTGGTCCAATAAGGATGAAGCGTACTTCAGTTTTCAGAGGACTGATCATACATTCAAACAGCCTGGATCCAGTCTCAGAAACCTCTCTGTCGTGTGTGGTTGCAATGATGGTAAGATTCTATGCAGGGGACAGTAAAAACACAGAAAGGATGTTTCAGTAACGATTAACTATTGTATGATATGGCAGCCAAATAGTTTTTGGTAAGGATGTTGCCATGCAATCATAACAAGCATCTTTTTCTACTGACCCCTTCATGGAAAGTATCATAGCAATGCTTCCATTCAGAGAGACGGGATACTTGAATACTTCACACTGCTGTGTGCAATACTTGATAAATGAAAGTTAAACACACTAAAAATGATCACCTGGCAAAACTTCAACTCCAGAGTGAGAAAGCTCCAGAGTACTGAAGTATTCAGAATGGAAGACAGTTGTAGTTCAGACAATGTCTTGATCTTCAGCTCAACAAAAGCCTATATGACATTTGTTTCAGTAAATTCAGTGTATTAGGATGCAATGATTTCTTTTGTTGTCCTTTATTATATTCACACTAACAGTTGTGCCTATGTGTCTGCCTCTCTCTGTCTTTGTATCTTTGTGTGTGCATGTGTTTCTCTATGCTTGTGTGTATGCATACATCCATGTGTCTCTGTGTGTGTGTTAATGCATAAATGACCATGTGACTCCATGTGGGTGCACATGCACACATCTATGCCTGTACTTTATTGTATCTGTTTACGTGCGTTTCTTTGCATGCATATCTGCGTCAACGTGTGTGCATATCTGTGCGGCCGTGTGCATGCATGTCTATCTATCAGATGTGCAACGGGCGAGGCGTGGCAGGAGATCATGCTGGCGTGCTCGCTCAATCGGCCATGTGAGAAAGGGTCGACCAATGAGAACAACTCGGCCCACGAGGACTGTGGCAGCCAGTTCGCCATCATTTACTTTGTCAGCTTCTACATGCTCTGTGCCTTCCTGGTGAGTACAGAGACATATTTAATATTATTATTATACAACTGCAAGGGAATACTGTGACTTTTGGCTTTGTATCCTGATAACGTAACCCCGTTACTTGTTATGCACTACTCCCAGAGCCTGGTTATCACACATATTCAATTAAAGTGAGATAAGGTGGAAACACACGGAAATTGTTATTCAAATCTCAAAAAATAGTTTAATTCTCTGGATACTTAGCTTATCATAAAGACTGGACAAAGGAACATGTTGTGGTTTTATTTGGCAGACTTTATTATTCTTTATGCCTTTATAAGCTATAATCCCCTGGCTGTAGCCCGATATTTAACAGACATTGATTTAACTTTTGGCAAGCTGGAGAATAAGTGCATCCTCAAAATGTTGAACTCATCCTACAAAAGATAACTTTTAAACTTCTACTGAAATCAATAGATTGTCCGTAATGGAATGAAACATGTAGTGTGTAATCGCCTGTATAATGTTGGTGTAGTTTCTGACTGATTCCTGATTCTCCCCAGATCATCAACCTGTTTGTGGCCGTCATCATGGACAACTTTGACTACCTGACACGCGATTGGTCAATCCTGGGGCCGCATCATCTTGATGAATTCAAGAGGATCTGGGCTGAATATGACCCAGAAGCTAAGTAAGTTTACAGAGAAATAACAATATAATTATAAAATAAATCATCATTTATCTGCAGACTCCCTATGAGCTGTGTAACATCTGTGCTGTTTCCAGGGGGAGGATAAAGCACCTGGATGTGGTGACTCTGCTGCGAAGAATCCAGCCTCCTCTGGGTTTTGGAAAGCTCTGTCCTCATAGGGTGGCCTGCAAGGTAAACACACACACACACACACACACACACACACACACACACACACACACACACACACACACACACACACACACACACACACACACACGCACAAGTGGTCCAAATCCTCGCACAATAAAAACAAAATATCACAGTTTTCAAATTCAAGTGTTTCACTTTCTACTGCGTTTTTTGGGCCAAAATGAAATTTTCTCAATCCAGGTGTGATAAATATACAGAAATGTGTCTTAGGGTATAACTGTGAAGACATATTGACAGCTTTAACACCTTCCTCGGTAACTGAAATGGCACATTGACAACAGATCGTACAGAGAAAATATTTTAGATATCAATACACCCACGTCTCTCCGGAGGATTAAATTAGCAGTGACTAAAGTGTCAAACACACTGTCAGCTAGCAGTATCTATATTGGTTTGTTGGAAATGAGGGAATGTGTATGTTTTCATTTAAAATTGTAACCAAATGTTCTCTCTGGTGTAGCGTCTGGTGTCGATGAACATGCCTCTGAACAGCGATGGAACAGTCATGTTTAACGCCACACTGTTTGCTCTGGTCAGAACCGCACTCAGGATCAAGACGGATGGTAACAGACACACACGAACAAACACGTGATACACACACACACACACACACACACACACACACACACACACTGGTGGGCAAAATGGCCCATGGAAGTGAAATGTATTACCATCTTTCCCAGTCCTAGTCTTTTCTCTTTTTTTCATGTATACTGTTCGTGCATATACAGGTAACCTGGAGCAGGCCAACGAGGAGCTGAGGGCGATAGTGAAGAAGATCTGGAAGAGAACCAGCATGAAGCTCTTGGATCAAGTAGTGCCCCCTGCTGGAGGTTTGGATACTCTGCAACACAGTTACTCTGGATTTTAGCTCCTCCATATCTATCACCAAACACAAATATAGAACATTAGAGCCCTTCAAAATCTTCTCAGTGATTTGACTTCCCTTTATTATTAATTTGCCTAAAGCTGCAGAAGCATGTAATGCAACAGTTTCTGAAGAATACATTTGTTGAAGCTTTGACTTGTCCTATTTATAATATTAAAATTTCTTGCAGATGATGAGGTAACAGTCGGGAAGTTCTACGCCACCTTCCTCATCCAGGAATATTTCCGCAAGTTTAAGAAGAGGAAAGAACAAGGGCTGGTGACCAAGGTGGCCCCCAAAACAGCCCTTTCTCTGCAGGTACACTACATACAGAGGGTTACCTTTAATCATAAAGCTGTGTACATGTGTTGCATTGTGAGGAAAGTCAGCAGACAGCAGTACATTGTTCATTATTTTGATGGACCCAAAATAATCAAAGAAATGCACGGTGATATTTTGCACAGCATATGTTCTGAATTAACTAAAGAAAGGTTTGTTTGAGAACAGATGCTTTGATTCAGGGGTTTTGACCCTTAATAAACATGTCCTTCACATTATTATTCGATTAAAGTGCAACGCTTCCATTGTGTTGGTGTGTGTGTATAGGCGGGCCTGCGGACATTACATGACATCGGCCCAGAGATTCGGAGGGCCATCTCCGGAGACCTGACCGTGGAGGAGGAGCTGGATAAAGGCATGAAGGAGCCCGTTTCTGCAGCATCCGAGGATGATATCTTCAGGGTAAAGGTTGGATACACACACCCTCACACACTCTCCGGAGAGAGAGCAAGAAAGAGAGAGAGAACGTCGGCGTCCAGCTTGAAACCATATTTCTGCTCCATGCATATACACAGACATGCTTGCATTTGCTTGGAGGTTCAAACCGACATTTAATAAGCCCCATCCTCCATAAAGGTCCTTCCATTCACTGAATTTCATTTAAATAACTGGTCTTTTGCATTTAAAAAGCACATCCATTTACAGCAAATTGCAAAATAAGAACAAAAGTTGAGCCCTGTGCTTGAAAGACTCAGACTAAAACTGCACACACACACACACACACACACACACACACACACACTCTAATACGCTCAAGGGTGAGTAATGCTAGTGTTTAACCTCCATCGTATATATATCACTGCCTCATTATGCACATCGTTTTGGACCCTGCTACATTTTGTCACTTTGGCATCCAGTAGGTGACAAAATGGACTGATATATGGTAACTGGTATAATATTTTTAACAACACAATTTAACTTAAGGAGATTTGTGGCAAAGATGTATGGCTCGTCTCATACATATCATTATCATTTTACTACTTAAATTTCTTTTTTTTTGAGAATACATTGCTGATAAAGGCTCTCCTTGGTTTGTGACATAAGGCCTTTGCTTGGCTTTTCCATCGTGGCTGGGTAAAGTTTTGTTGCTGCCAGCGCTGAATGTGATAGTAGTACTTTTGACTGACTGTTTGAGTGTAGTGACATATTAAGATACTCTGACCTGAATACTAGTTCCTAGCTCTCCCTCTCATCTGTCATCTTTTCATTAACCCCACAGCGGACGGGAGGGTTGTTCAGCAACCACGTCAACTACTACAACCAGAGCGATGGCCGCGCTTCCTTTCCACAGTCCTTCACTACCCAGCGTCCCTTGCACATCAGCCAGAAAGGCTCCCCTTGCGAAGGCGAGAGCCCATCCCACGAGAAGCTCATGGACTCGACCACCTTCACCCCTTCCTCTTACTCTTCATCCGGCTCCAACGCCAACATCAACAATGCCAACAACACTAGCATGGTCGGGGTGACGCCCCAGGGCATCAGCCGATTCCCGAGCCCGTCTATAAGCACCGTGGACGGGCACACGGGGCAGCCACTCACCCCCATCCTGCTGCCAAGATCTGCATGGTGCTTTCCTCCAAAGAGGTGAGTGCAGGCCAGACGTCGGGTTACACCAGAATCAGAATTCCTTTATTAGTCCCACAGCGGGAAAATTTACAGAGTTAAAGTGGCATAGCAGGTAAAAAAAAAGGCATGCAAGAGTAAGAGTAAGCACCTTATTAAATATAGAGAAGAAAAACACACATTCATAATAGAATAAAACAATTAAGACAAATATGTTCACATCCATTTGAATTGGTGTCCTGGGTGCTATTTTACTAATATCTGTGCTTCTGAACTAGGGTATTATAATTAATTATTGCCTGAACACAGTCATAGTTTGTAGCTAGCCATTAACAGAATAAACAACATGACATATTAGTACTGACATAAATGGTTATTCTATTTCCTTCACCCTCTTTTTTCCTTCCTCCCCTCTTTCCCTGTCTCTTGCGTCTGGTGACAAGCAGGACGTGTTTTTTTGACACCCTCATGCGGTATGTTGCCAGGGGACAAAGAGAGATGATAGTGTGTGTATGTGCGTGTGTGTTAGCCCCTAACTGCGTGTGGAAAGGTTTCATAATGCTACATTAAATGGCCAACTGTGCTATAGTAAGACTTGCTATGCACATAATGCTTAAGTTGCTATAGCTAAAGCCAGACTTTATGCTGCTACTGTAAGCTGCTCCCAAAGCCATGGATAGAGAGTTTGGTGCGGCCAAACCTCGACTATCAGAGGCTCTTATTGCTGCTGTTTGCTGCTATTGTTGGGCAGGTCTGGGTTAGACACAATGTGTGCTTTCTTTCTATGTTTGCTCTTCATGCCATGAACTTTGCTTGAGAGTTTTATGATCTGTTGAAGATGACTCTAAGTGATTTTCCCCTCTGGCCCACTATAACACCAACCTCAAGAAAAGCTATATTTGTATCCTTATTGTGAGAAAGCAGCACACACAGAAACGACTGAAACGCTGACTTTAATTAAATGTATTATGTCAACAGATTTCACATAACTGTATTAAGTTAGCTGGAAGAAATAATATTAAGTTAAAATAAAAAATGTTAGGTTCAACTTAATATCATTGCTTTCAAATAACCTAATACAGTTATTTGGAATCTGTGGATGTAATACATGAAGTTAAAGTCAGTTTTTTTTTCAGTGTAGTTATTACTTCCTGAAGTAGTAGGGCTTTAGACCCATCTATTTTTTGATCTAGTTTTTGTTCACATGATGTTTTGAACCTAGGAAGCCGGCCTGTAAGAAGTGAAGGGGTTTCATCGGAGGAGGGGTTAATATCATTCCCTTTCCATGTGTTCAGAATGTTAGTTATTTATACTTAAGTGCTACAATATAGGCAAAGCAAAGTATGACCTTTGCAAGGCTTTCTGGACTTGATGAAGGGGTAAGCTCGGTGCAGCAGCCAAGTGGAGTGAACTGGATCCAACTCATTACAAACAGTCTGAATCAGGTTCTAATCAAGTGCTGTTCTAACCCAGAATTTGCTGTGGAGCAGCTTAATTAGCTCTGAAGTGAAGGGACATCTTGACATTTACAAAATGATTCATTCTTTACTGGGTAATCCTGACGAGAAGAATATGTGCTAAAAAGGTTATACAAATATTTGTATTTGTAACAAACCAGTTACAGATGATTTGGAGTTGGTTTGTCTTGCTGACACTAAAGCAATCTATGTGGTGAAGATTAAACTTCAAATGTCAGGATGTCTCCTCAAAGCTTAAGTCTGGAGTATGAAACAGATGTGGACAGATAAGGTGGCAAGACATCTTTGAATACAAATAGAACATAATTTAAAGTAGTACATGTATACGCACAGTTTTGATAAAACAGGCGTCAAGAAAATAAGAAGAGAATTTCTTCTTCTTCTGTCTGCTAACAACATTTTCCCAGGCTAATGTATCCACTTCTTAAGCAGAGGTGGGAAGTACTCAGATCTTGTACTTAAGTAAAAGTAGAAAAAGTATCAGCATCTAAATGTACTTAAAGTAGCGACAGTAAAAGTAGTCATTGTTTGATTGGTCCATTTCAGAATAATATCTCTGATATGTTTTATAATGATTGATCATTAAGGTGTTCTCAGAGCTGGTAAAGGTGCAGCTAGTTTGAATGGCTTTGTATACTGCAGGGTAGCTGCTGGATTTACTGCAGGTGAACTACAGTCTGATTTAAGCGCTGATTATATTTACCATCATTAATCCAGATCTATAAAGTAACTAAAGGTATTAAATAAATGTAGTGGAGTAAAAGTACACTATTCACCTTTGAATTGTAGTAGAGTAGACGTAGCAAAAATGTAAATACTTAAGTAAAGTACAAGTACCTTAAAATTGTACTTAAGTGCTGTGCTTGAGTAAATGTACTTACTTACTGTTCTTTAGAAATCATTAGAAAATAAAGCATCTGATTCCAGGACTTTATTGCCTTCATTTGAATGATGAGAACAGCTGGAAAGGTGACATTGAGGCTTACAATGTTGTCTTTCCTTATCTTTGTTTTTTAAAGATGTCTGCACCTCAGTCATGCTATCAGATGTCATATTCCAGTTGATGCTTTTTACAGTTTTGCTTTAACAATACAATAGTTATTATTCCCACCTGCTTCTCCTCCTTATTTTTCTCTAGCTTTTTCTTTTTCTTCTCCTCCCTTCTCCTCTTTCCTTCTCCTACATGCCTCAGTGGGTTTCTCAGTCTCTCCTCCTAAGCTCCTCTCTGAGGTTTTTTTGCTAATCAGCTGCTTCTTTCTTTTCTGTGTGTTTACGTTTACATCTGTCCGCCTACGTGTTTACCTGTTTTTCCATCTGTGGTCGGTGTTTTGTTCATTTTGTTGGTTTGTTTTGGTTGTGTGCTTGTTTGTTTGCTGGCAGCTCGGACTCAACGGACAGCCGCCTGCCGATCATCCGTCGGGGCGACGGGTCGACGGAGGAGACGTACGATGAGAGCTACGGTGACAACAGGAAGTACCTCGAGGACGACCACTCGCTCTCCTCCGAAATGTACAGACCACGCCCTTTTCATCTCTACGTTTCATGAGTTTCAGGGTGTGTCGGTCTTTAACTGCTCTCTGTGTGCTTAGGCTGGTATACCAGGATGAAACATGTAAGCAGTTGACTCCAATGGAGGAAGGAGAGGACGGAGAAGACAGAAGAGGAGGAGGAGGATGGCAGTCTCCCAGGAGAGTCTTCCTCTGCCCCACTTCTCTAGGTGAGTAGACATTTTCCCTAAAAAAATGATCAGAAATATCGGTACAACTTGTCTATTCTTGTAAATCAGTGGTGAACCGTCACGGCCTTAAAGGTATTCTTTTTTTTTTTCATTATTATATTGATTGGATCAAATTAAATGTAATACAATTTAAATAAAATGAATAAATGAGAATCGTACTGAGTTGTTGATCTGTAATATTATAGTGACTGAGCGTTGATTTGTTTGTCTTTCTCGGTCCATGCACTACGCATTTGAGTGGTTTTGTGTTAGAGGGGGGGGTCTGTGTGTGTGTCTACAGAAGGTCCAGTTGAGATAGACAAGGTTCGCCACTGTGGTAAATACAATGCTTATTTTTCTACATGCTGAGAGTTTGCACATTTGTTTTGTGTGTCAGGGCGGAGATCGTCTTTCCATCTCGAGTGTCTGAGGAGACACTCAAGGCCGGACCTCTCCCAGAAGACATCTGTACCGCTACACCTTGTACATCATCAGGTAGAAACCCTGGCAAATGATACTCTCACACATAAACACATTGTAAATATGAACTCCTGCACACACACACTCCTCTCCTCTGACCCTGTCCCTCTGCTCTGTCCTCCTCCAGGCTCTGGCAGTTGCAGGATTGAGCCCTCTGCTCAGACGGAGTCACTCCCCCACCCTCTTCAGTCGGCTGTGCTCCACGCCTCCAGCCAGTCCCACAGGTACACTGAATCCTGTGCCCACACAAAAAGCAAATCAGCTGTTGTTCAAACAGAAATGTGGCATTGCATATCATCGGCAAGCACAGTTATCCCTTTTAATGATGAATACAACTAAAGATGCTATTGTTTTTAATGAGATTGGTTTGCTCTCCTGATGGTTGCTACTCTGTTGTTGTCTCTAGCCACTGGCAGTGACCCTTCCTACCAGCGAGTGCCCTCTCTGAGGCTAGAGGGCACAAGCTCCCATGAAAAGCTCAACACCAGCCTGCCCTCTGTCAACTGTGGGCCCTGGTAGGAGATATACAATAACTGTTACAATCCCACTACACCTGCCCTAGAGGCCTTTATGAGGATTCTTATGATACTCTAATTAACAGATGTATTTCTTCTAGGTACAACGACAGTAATGGGAACAGCCGAGGGCCAAGTCCCACCCCCAGTGTGTCCAATCAGAGACCGCCACGGCCAGTGTCGCTCACAGTGCCCTCGCTACTCGGAAAAGACTCCAGCTCCCTGTGTCACGGCAGCGCAGGGAGTCTGGTGGAGGCGGTGAGTGTGTCTGTGCGTTCGTGCGTGCGTGCGTACACATTGGACAAAGTTATAAACTCAACAGAAGCTAAGGCAATCCTCATTGACAGGATTTGCTGCTTTTCTTTGTCTCAGTGATTCCCAGTCTGGCCTCTCCAGAGGGTCACAGGCTACATTTTGAAAGGAAAATCTAACAGGTTTAGAGATGAAACTTGAAATTGATAGAATTATGACTCCTGTGATGAGGGGTCAGAAAATATATTTATTTCTTAAATTTGAACAAGCAACATGCTGAATATGTCTGAATAACCATCAGCTGTTGACGTTTCCCTCGCATCTTTTTCCTACTACGTTAAAGTTTGCTTTTCCCTCCCACTCCATCCATTCCCTTTCTCTCTATCTCCCTCTCTGCCCTTTTTTTCCCCACCCCCCCAGGTGCTAATATCAGAGGGTTTGGGTCAGTTCGCCCAGGACCCGTCTTTTATCGAGGTGACTAAAGCAGAGTTGGCCGACGCATGCGACATGACCATTGAGGAGATGGAGCAGGCAGCCAACAACATTATCAACGGTAACACTGCGGCCAACGTCACATCCAGCACCTCCTCCACCTCCCAGCACAGCCCCAACGGCAACCTCCTCCCTTTCCACACAGCAGCAGCAATGCACAGGGACCGGGCGCTCATCGAGGGCGGGGAGGAAGCCGGGGGAAGCAGAGGCTCCATCCATGGGCCATCCTCAGTGGAGGAGCGGCAGGAGCTGCTAGCAGGTGTGAGGGGACAAGAGGAGGAGGAGGAGGAGGAGGAGGAGGAGGAGGAGGAGGAGGAGGAAGAGGCAGGAGGGACGGAGGAGGAGCAGCACAGAAGCTCTGTTGTGATTGGAGGAGCGCGGCAGAGGAACAGCGGGCTGTTGGAGGACGAGGATATGGAGTGTGTGACAAGTTTGTAGGAATGGTGACGGGTTCGAATGGCCAACTGGCCCCTCTGACATCATCAGAGACTGACGCCTGTCAGTGCTGGGTAACAGCGCCGAGGCTGGCTCTGTCTGTCCCCACCCTCACACACTCACACACACTGTCTGCCTCTCTGCCAGACCAACCGCTCTGGACAATGGCGGCCAGTGACGCAACCTTAAACACCGGGTTATGACTCTGTTAGTCTGTATGTGTGTGAATGTTTGTAGTGAAGTATACCACACTATACTCTATACTATCTGAGTGTATGCTTTTGTGTGTGTGTGTGTGTGTGTGTGTGTGTGTGTGTGTGTGTGTGAGTGTGTGATCTATAATTTTCTCAATTTGTATGTAAGTGCGTGTGTTCTCCACACATGTCTGAGTGTGTCTCTAAAGTGCCTCACAGTTTTATCATGTCCTCAAAGTGTGGATAGCAGATGAGTAAAGAAAAGCAAAAAAGGCAGGGAATTAGGGATGGGGGAAAGGTAGAAAGGAAACAACAGAAGCAGGAAGTGCTTTTATTGACTTCCTGCCGTCGACATAGTGTGGTAATTGTTTTCATTTCCTCTGCCTACTTTGGTGTTGTGTTATTGTTGTTTGTCTGGCCGCCATGAAGCCAGGTAGGGGACAGCAGACCAGCTTGTGAGGGGGTCAGTTAAGAATTGAAATCTGACCGCACCCACCACTCGTGGTCAAAGGTCAACTCCTCTTCTCGGTTCACTGATGATGAAGCGCTGTATTGAGTAAACAGGGGCGAGGAAAACCCTGTTTGAAATCTCATTTCTCTTCCTCTTCCAAAGCTAAGGAACATTGGAGCACAGCCCTGCCAGCCTGGGGTGGGATTAAGGTGACACACCGCCCCCCAGCCAAGGGGGGAAGGATTTGAGGGATGGACCAACAGCCACAACAGAGCTTCTATTAGGCGCAACGAGCAGAGAGACACTCTCTGGCCAACAGGAAGCTAGCCAGCCCTTTTATCCGCTGGTCAGTAAGATGTCAGCTTGAGAAAAACTCACCTTGATCTGGCTTCACCTCCTCCGCCAATTTTTCTTGTTTAGCCACGCCTAACTTCCTGCCTCAAACAGGAAATGGGAGGAGCATTTGGTGGCTAAGCAGACACAGCGAGCCTCCTTTTCTGCCTCATACCTCACCGTTCCTCACTCCTGCCTCTCTCCCTCCTCTTTGGTTATTCGACCATTCCTCTCCCTCCTACGCCGGGATTTTTGCTTTTTTCAACCCTGGGGAGGTGAAGGAGACCAGGGCAACAGAGATGGAGGGTTGAGAGAGAGCGGGAGTGACCGATTGAAAGAAAACAGACTCTGGGCATGGATCTACAGAGGATCTGTCCGTCAATCAACCTCACTTCCTTCTCCGAGACCCTCCTCTTCCTCTCAGCGTGGAATCCTATTGGATTTGCCGCCACACACTCTCCCTACAGACCACGCCCACTATGTATTTAACAGTTGAATATTGTGCAAAACTGGCTAGCCATGACTATTTTGTTTTAAATTCATGATGTTATTGGTTTAATTTATCCTTGATTTGTTTGCACAATCGGGGTGCTGGTCTTATAAATGTATTTTTGCTCGTTTTATTTTAGGAGAATTTTAAGAGGTTTTAAGTATCGAAGCAGGGCGTAGTGTTTGCGTGCGAGTGTATAACTATATTTGTGAGTGCGGGTGCGTGTCTGCGTTTTAGTACAGAATGTATGTACGTACGAATGTGTGAGATAGCGTGTGTATCTAAAAGGGGGGGCTTTCTCTCTAACAGTATGCACCTTTTACAGATTGTATCTATTTATTTATTTATTTTTCCCAGAAGAGAAAAAAATGTGTGTTAGGATGTGCGTTTGTATGTGTGCGTGTCCGAGTGGTTACTTATGTATTCTAAAAAGCTGATTTTAAGCCTAGACAGTAAATTAAGGTAGCATTACAAGTATGGTATTCTGTGAGGGTGTGTGTGTGTGTGTGTGTGTGTGTGTGTGTGTGTGTGTGTGTGTGTGTGTGATAATGGGCCTCCTTAACACAGGGTTACCATGGACAGGCATGCTTCCAAAGCTTTGTGATTTCTTTAGCACGGTTTTTACTTTTTCGCCAAGCTGCACAGCCACTCTATCATTGAAAATGAGTCATCATATAACGTTTCTTTTTTCTCTGCTCAGAGGGGGGTCAGGCGTCAGGTCTCCAGCAGGGGGGGAAGTGACGGTTCAGTTTACAGTGGTCATGAATCAGGGCATTGCAGCTTGGCTAGAAGAACAAACCTTTTGGCAATTGCTGCTTTTCTTCTTTAAGGTGGATGGTTGCTCTGAGTGGTAGAAGCACCAAATTCACACTGCCACAGGGACGCCTCATTAATGAAGGGAGGGGTGACACCCTGATCACTCGACTGTAACACACCATTATCACATGATCTCCTCATTTCATCATAGTTTAAACTCCAAATGAACTATTAGGGCTGGTTTACAGATGCTGCAAGACTTCTGAAACACATCTCTTTCTCTGAGGTCTGCTCATGTCACAGAGCATTATGATTTAGTCTCATTGTTAGAAATGAAACAGCTTCCCTTTTCTACCCTGGCAGCTCTTTTACTGTCAGTTGATAAGATAATTGTTGGGTTAACGTGATAAATGATTGGATATAGATCAGAAAACTACTGTCAGCTTGGAGAGAAGTTCCGTCCTGGATTATCCCCTGGTGCAACTTTTTGTGTATTCATTTCTCTTCTAATGGCTTTTAGGTAGCATGCTGATGACTTTCTACTGACCTTTCTCTCTTATAGTTTCACTTGAGATAAGGAATGACCACGGTACACAGTTATAAACCTCAGTTCACAGGGTCATGTATCTTCTCCAAAATCATTCCTAATGTCACACACATCCTCGGTGCCAACTGTCACATTTATTAAACAACATCAACAAAATAAATTCAGCTCTTTAAAATGTGATGTTACAAGTTATGCTATAGCCACTGGGATGTTGGAAACACCTAACTGTTGTCACCACCACAATCCAGATGCAAGGTCAGCTGGACACTAAGGTAGTAAGAAAGTCATTATCTTGAATTAAAAACAGTACTTTTCAACTGAAAATCTCTTATGAGATCTACAGAAAATCCAATACGTTGCATTATATTATCCCTTAAAATCTCACCTAATCACACAGACACATGTCACCTTACAACCATGTGTTTTCTCTTTTATTTACCGTTGAGGACTCATTCCTACATGTTAAGCAAAGCAGCTCATGGCAGGGAAGGGTACGTATGAACACACTGCCATACACTGCATCCTGTGCCAGTAACAGACTTCTGACATTATTATGCAAACTAAATGTGAATGTTGAACGTGTTTTTAGTGGCAGTGCTATTGTTGTTTTGTGGTTCTGACCATACTGCAAACCCTGAGGAAGTCTGTGTTGTCTAAGGAATACCACCCCCCCCGAAATGTCACCTGTTTTCTCTTTTTCTTTCCTCCTGTCTCCAGCATTTCCTTCTCTCAGTTACTCGAAAATGCCCACCTCATGAAAATAGTACTTTTATTAAATAGCGTGGTACGGTAATCTCACAGACTGCTTTGCGGCTCACATCAGTTCCTGTATGAGCTGCTTCTTTTAGTCAATCTGAAGGTCAAGGAAATCAGAATTGGGTATGGTTAAGCCAGTGTGTGCAGGGAAGCATCTGGGACGTTCCATTAAACATGAAAACAATCACACTTGCGTTGTGGTTTTGGATTAAACACTTTGTCGGATCAGCCCTCGTAAAGTTTAATTATGAATTTAAAAGACATAATTGGTCGTCCTCCTGGTTAAATGAAACCAGCAGGCACCTGTAATGTGAAGTAGCTCCAGAGCAGTGAGCCTGCTTTCTGTCTGCCAGTGTAACAGCTGTGAACGGGAAGGCAGTCTTGCTAAGAAAGTGCGTATTGAATGACGATAGTATGAATCAGTGAATCATCGAAAACAGAACCAGTGCCAGACCAGTTAAAGATAGGATGGGAAGATTGACATTTTTATGGCTTTGCATAATCATTTGTACCAATTATAAATGTTTCCTCCAGCTTTGAGGATTAAAAACAGAGATAATGCATGCACTCAGAAACTACATTCACTCCAGATCCTTCACTTTTGTGTTTCTGTTTGAATATTATAGACACATTTAGAGTACGCCTGCATATCAGAAGTGCCGAACCGGGCTGTTTGACTTGCTGGTGAGAGATTCAGAGGCCTGTGGGGCCCCTGTGTGGAGGCTTCATGTTTCCTTTAGGTCAGGATGCTGCAGTGTATGCTATGAGTGGGTGTAATCCTGCATCCCACAAGATATGCAAAAACAATGCAATAACTATGACTGTACACAAGGTTCCAGAAGTAAAATACTTGTGAAAGTTTAAAAATATATATCATGAAGATGTATTTCTTTCTGTTTGTTACATTTGAAGTAGTGTTCCTTAAGTGGTTTCCTTGCCAGGGGAACCTAACATACTTGAAATCAGGTACATTGCAGTGCAGTTTAGTAAATATGTATTTATTTATCCTTCATTGTGCCAGAGTGTTGGATCTGCAATGTCTGTCTGAAATGTGTATCGAGTCATGGAGGGGAAGTGAGTTTTGCTCTTTATTCCCAGAATGCAAGTCGGTATTTTAATGATTCTGCATTAGATACTTCCCCTCCAGGACTCAATATGTGTTTGACTGCATCCTTCTCTCTTGTTTTAGTTTTAAATAAAGCTCCCATCAGTATTGCATGAAGATCACATTAACGTTGCCAGGGGTTTGAAGTTGTTTTGTTCTGATCAGGTTAAGTATCATATCACATTAAGACAGAGTAGCTATTTCTATTTAGTGTACATAGATTTAAAGTCAGTATTACTCTATATAACACCAGGCTGTGGACAGCAGTGGAGGAAGGTGATTTTGCATATCTTGTGTCTTATGGGCTCTTGGTACATGTTCTGATTCTTTTCCCCCAGAAAGACAGAGCTCATGTTTCTATGAATGTGGAAAGGTGAGAGAAAAAGCAACCTGCAGTATTTTACTCCCCACTTTAGACAGCTGTCACTAACTCTGCTTATTCGTTGTCTCTGTATTTGACTCATATCTTTTCCTTGTCTTCAGAGGATGGACCAGTTGGAATGATGTGTATGAAATGGACCAAAATACTCAATAGTAATAGTTTTTTACAAACCGTATTGACAGATTGAAAGCAAGGCTCAGGACAGACAGACAGATATAGCACACACACACACACACACACACACACACACACACACACACTGCTTACTAGCTATATTTAAGCACATAGTGAACCATTTACATGAAAAATATAAACTTAAACTCCACCGGAGGAACTTGTGCTGTGTTCCAATTCCATACCACACAACCTAAGGCGTGTTAAGAGTAAAAAAAGATGTAGGTGATAATATATAGATTAAGTCCCAAGTATGGGTTCTGGGTCAAATACTTTGAATACTGCATTTCCCATAATTCAACAAAAATCTAATCTGACTACCTTTTTTAAACTGCAACTTGACTTCTGCATCTTGAAAGTTAGGAAACAATTATAGATGGTGGCCAGATACAACATGATACTGTGTGTTGTACAATGACACATTTAACATTTATTACGAATGTTTTCAAGTCAAGGTTCAACATTTGACAGTGCAGTATAAAATATTAAATGATGCTGCTTTATTGTGAACACACTGAAAACACCCACTTTAAAGATTAGTATCTAGTCATATTGTATGAAAATAGTGTGTATTGTGGAATTGGAACACAGCCCCGGTTTGTTGTCTGCCACTGATCGACCCTTTCTAACAGCTGATTTTTCTGTCTAAAAAAGCACAGGTGACATTAATACTCTTAGTCCTGGCCTTCCCTCACTCTGGTGTGCCAGTTGCTGTAAATCTAGACCCAGTGAATGGCTGTTATTATTGATATTAGTTAAATGTGTGTGTTTGTGTACAGCTTATCTGAGAATACACGCCTCTGCCATGAAGAATGCAAGGGAAGACAGGAAGAGAATAAAGAGTGACAATCTGTTGATGAAAATAGGAGGCAGGGTGTTTGGTCTGAGCAGGAATGTAAGATGGAGGGTTTTTTAGGGATTGTTGATAGTTTTATTCCATGTCTGAATCACAGGGTTGTCTACATGGAGGATTATATACCAAGTGATGTTTAATGTGCATGGGTTTCTCTCCAGGGATATAAAGTATTGGTCCAATGTGAATGATAGTACCTTATGTCTCACCACTAGCCAATGATTGTATATTTTTATACAACATATACCATATTATAGCAAGATATATATGAATATATAGTATTTAATCACCAGAATGTTAAAGTAAAGGGCAGGACACTTATTTGAGAATGTAGATTGTGAAATGCTGGTTCTAGCGATGTGTTATAAAGGCAGACTGACAGAGAAGAACTTGTTGGAACAAGCCTAACTTTACTGAGTGTAGTTTCTGACCAAAACGAGCCAAGCAGGGAATGCTGTAGTTCTATTTCCTGAAGGAGAAACAGTGTATGCTGGGCTTTTAGGTCATTTTACAACATACTATGAGGCTCTTCAGTACATAAAATATGGCTACATTTAATTATCATAAGCTGCATAACACAAATACTAAATGACAAATTGACCTTCAGGTAGGACCCCTGGAAATCTCACCATTACCAGAGCTGTGTCTCCAAAAGAGGCTATTTCTGCAGATTCAGAAGACACGACGGAACAGGAATGGATCTGGAAGCTAACATGCTTTTGTTTTGTTTACCGTTAAGGAGCTGAAATAGACTAACCTACCAGCAGCCTGTCAGCGCAGGTCAGAGTCTGGACGTGTTCCTACTGTAGCACCGGGACGCCTGTCTCTTTCACTAGTCCTGCAAACACTGTACACAAATGCATTATTAAAGACATCAAACCAAAAAATCCACTGATCAAGGACTAGATCTCTCTATGCTTTGAGCCATGTCAATCATGTAGCTTCTATTTTTTCTTCCAAAAAAGAATTAGAGAGCTTGAAAAACTCTCAGGTAAGTACAGTCAGACAGGGGAGTAAATAAGTCCAGCTGCTGTCCAACTTAAGGATTCTGAGGGTTTATGCAGCAAAGGGAAAAAGTTTAGTTTGGATGAGTACATTTTATGAGATATTTTATGGCACATTTGATCCAAAAATGTTGAATTGATAATCTGCATCTGGACAGTTGAAAACGATGTTTATAACAGAATACATTCATCTGTTCAGTGTTAAGACGTCATCCAACATGCTTTAACAAAAATAGTATTTGCCTCAGTTAAAAAGCTAATAGAGTTGTGTATTTATCCTTAACTGTCCACAGACGTGTTGCTATTAACCAGAGAGTGTGAGGCTGCAGATTTCCTCATGGATCCACCATCTGTTGCACGTTATATTTTCTTGTACCCGAAATGTTCATTGATCCCTGATTGATCCTGACACAAATATTTTAAGAGGACTATTTTGAATATAGATTTAATTTCCTTTTTAAAATGCAGAGTATCCTGCTGTCCAAGTATTCTAAATAAATGTAGATCATGAATTCCCTTTTGCTGGAGGAACATGGTCTCGCCGTGTTTCTCTTGTACAGATGTTGTTTTGGCATTGATGATGATGGAATGTGGAACTGAGAATTATATAAGGAATATATATTATGAAAAACACATTTATATTGCAAGTATCTTCTATTTTGGATATCATATAAATATAAAATATATCTAAATGAGATGATAGTATATGATTGTTTGGAGTTGGATCAAAACAAATCTTGTTTGAGGGAAAATGCCCAAATCAGTTCCAGATGTGCCAGAGTGTTGAACTCCACACATACTGTTATTATTTATTATTAGTGGCAGTGTATGGTTCCACCATCAGCTGAGTGTTTCCACTAGGCTATCAAAACCCCATCGACAAGTTCCCTTCATGCTATCGTTAGCCTTGTATGTGTGTTGCAGGAGGAGTTAGGGATTACAATACCTGAGGGATTCATTGTCAAACTTGATTAAAAATCAAGAAATTCAGCATCAAGAAGGAGATTATGTTAATTATTTCTTCGATATGAAAAATCCCATTCAAAGAACACTTTTGTAAAATGTATTCAGGCGTTAAACCTTAATAAGTGTTGAAAGAATCTCAAAGAACTCTAAACATGTTGTGCTGCTCTGGCTCATGCTGTAGGAACACTCTGCTATAGTGTTGGGAAATGTTATTGGTTCATGATGGTTTGGAACAAAAATGTGATTGTTCTGTGGCTGATGAGCCCTAACATGAAGAAATAAATGATATTTGTTTGCCTAATAGATTTTTAAATAATGACAGCTCTATTTACCTTACCCATTGTGTAGCAGCACACTATGAGAACATGCAGCCTGGCTGTTGGAAGGACTTTAGTCACTCATTGATTCTCTTTTTTGTATTCACACACAAAGCTCCTTAACATTGCACCAAGAATGATATCATACCTTGAATGTAGGACGCAGTGATGCTCATAGCAGTGTACTTGCATATCGTTAAAATCACATTAATATTTAAAAGTTGGACTACTGTTTTATGTATGGATACATGTCCTTTGTTAGCAGCCCTGAATCAAAGAACATCTTCTCAGTTTTGAACAAGACACACATAAAAGTCAGATTTGACCTGTATGCCGTGTGCACAAACTTTACTTTGACCACAGATAGTTAAAAAGTGACAGGTCTTGTATGCCTGTGTGTAAATGCAGCTTTAACTGATGAGCGGACCCACCTGAGAGCAGTGTCCTGTACCTGTGTTTCTTCTGTCGGTTAGTTCTTGCTAACAGCATGCAGGTGTTAACTCAACATTTTGAACCCAGGCAGGGTGATGGTTCAGTGGCAGGGGATCCACAGCTCCACACTCAGCAGAGTCTCATCAAGGCCTCTCTGCTGCTTATTTCCTGGGTAAACGCCATGGCTTCGTGGCCCTGTCCTCCACTGGTCAGCAGTGTCTTATGATCTTGTTCTTGTGTTAGTTCATGCAAAGTGTTAAAGGGCCTTGGACAGGATGAGCTGACTGTTTGTTTCTGTTGTTTTCTGTCAGAGAGAGTCTGTTATTATTTGTCTGGAGAAGTGTTCACAGAGACCAATTTGTTGTAGTATTATTAGTGACGCTACTGTTAAATGTAGTATTTAATAACGGCACTATTTATGGTCAGAAAATGAACTAGAGTGTGTTCCTGTACTTGCGGTAGCTTTGGAGGCAGGTGGTCATTTTGTAACTGTTCTTTAACATAAGCCACTCCCCCTCCACTTACGAGGGATTTCATTGGTTCTGAGGTTGCTAAGTGACTCTGGCCCAACATCACTTGGTTTCCTCAGTAACCGTTTGTCTCCTAGGTGACGACTGGATGGTCTCACAGTTGACACCCTTTTTTCTTTGTACTGAAGGAGAGTTCTGACTATTCTTTTGTTCATTCACTTCATTTTACATTTTAGAAAGGGAAAGAATACAAATGAAATAAATCAGAATATTAATTCAATCACTTTTCTACTCCTATTTTCAATAAAAAGTGAAACGAAAAACCAAACAAAAAGTTGATTTGTAAATAAGTAATGTACAGTTTGTATCTGTAACTTGTCAGTCTGTCATTGGTGACAGAGTCTGTCTTGCTTATAACGCACGCTACCAGTAAATAAAAAAAGGAAAAAGTATATTTAGACTGTATGGTCCCTTGAAAGCAAGTTTTAAATTAATATCTGATGTATATTCCTGTAACATTGCATTTTTATCTGAGGAATGATGTTATTAAAAAATTGCAAATAAATTGCATTTCCTACAGCTGTGTTTTCACTTCCCTTTAACACTTGGATTTCAGCTCTTTTTCATCATGCTGATTCTCGACTACCACGGTATTATTACCTGCCATTACAGTTTAAGCGAATACATTTTTATTTTTCAAAAGAATGTGATCCACAAAAGATTTGAAAAAAGACATATAGTACTTAACCACAGCTTTACTAATAGCTGTGTGGGTATTAACATTTATTTTAATAAACAAGTATGATGTATGATTATCAGGCGCAGTGGGAAGCAGAATTTGAAGAAAAAGCAAAAAGGGGACACAAGTCAGAGCCTAAACTAAACAACATCAGTGGTGGTAAGTGTGAATGGCTTCTAAAATGCACAAGATAGATAAAAACAAAGGCAGACCAGAGTGATTTCATATACTTTACTCACCAATTCTTACTGATTAAAAGAACAAATGTCTAGTTGATTTTGAGTTTGCACATGTTTTCAAAGAAATGGTAAGGTATGACTACATTTTGCTTCCTAACTTTACGTGTCAGGTTCATGGGTTGCCAGGTGTCTCTTCAGGTTCCCCTGCTGGGAGAATTCTCTGTCACAGTTGGGACACTTGAAGGGTTTCACCCCGTTGTGGCTGAGCTTGTGTCTCTTCAGGCAGTTCAGAGTGAGGAAGCGCTTGGGGCACTCTGAGCAGAGGTACGGTCGCTCCCCGGTGTGAGAGCGCGTGTGCACGTTCAGGTGGCTCTTGCTGGAAAATCCCTTCCCACAGTGAGTGCAGGTGTACGGCATCTCGCCCGTGTGGGACCGAGTGTGCAGCAGCAGCTCCCCGGACGACAGGAAGCACTTCCCGCATGTAGTGCACAGGAAGTTTTTCTCCCCTTTGTGCATCTGCATGTGTCTTGTAATCCCCGTTTTGCTGAAGCCCTTCCCGCAGATGGTGCACAGGCTGGAGGGCCCTTCGTGCAGCTTTTGGTGTTGCTTTAGCGAGTAGCTGCACAGGAAGCCCTTGTTGCACTGGCTGCAGGAGAAGATCCGCCCCTTCTTGTGGAGCCTCTGGTGCTGGTAGTAACCAGAACTGCTGATGAAGCCCTTCTCACATTGGATGCAGCAGTAGGCAAAGCTGTGGAGCTTCATGTGAGTCTTCAGTTGATTTGGAAGCTCAAAGACCTTTTCACACTTCAGGCACTTGGTTTCCTCCTCTGTGAACTTTTTGTTGACGGTTCTCGTGCTCAGGAACCTCTTGTCTTCCCCAATGGGCTCTTTCCGTTTACGTCGCTCCTTGTTCTCCAAGTTGTTCTTCTTCGGCTTACGTTCCCGCTTTTTCGCAACTCCTCCTCTTTGTTTTTGTGGCCTCTGTTTCTCCGAGTTGTTTTTTACTTTTACTTTTTCACAGTTCAAGTCTTGGCTTTTCTGCTGCGTCTTTGCTGTGGCTTTCTTCACAAATAGTTCTTTCTGAATGGGGGCTTTTATGTGGTGCCCACTCTGAATGTGCTCTACGACCTTCCTCTTTAAGCAGTGAGTGAAAGAACACTCAGGGCAGGCGAAAAAACGGGACAGAGAACCTGAAAGAACGACAAGTAGCATGTTAGTAAAATAAGATACTTGTTTAAGAACAGTTCTGGCCTGCAGCTGATTTCCTCTAACCTGATTCCCTTTTTGGCAACCAATCGTCTGCAGTGACGGCTGAGCTTTGACCCAAGTCCTCTTCTAAACCTTCCAATGTCAGGGTCTCTTCCTCATGGTCATAATCATCTTCCTCACTGTAAGCCTGAGACAGCCTCTCCACAGCAGTGTGAGCAGGCAGGGCCAGAGAGGACAAAAGGATGTCCTCCTCGCTGCCCGGAGGAGCTGCAGACAAAGGTGTTGACATATAACATTATTGTGAAGGTTAGGCAAGTTCCATTTAAAAAACGAACACTAACCAGACAAATTGTAAGAAATAGTGCAAGATAGCATGAAGGATACAAGTAAAATAAAAAAGCCTGTTCAAACCATGGTCTTTTATCCAGATTTAAACTCCTTGAAAAACTGTTCCTATTAAATGTTCTGTTTAACTCACCGGAGCCGAGAGTCCCCATCTGTCTGTGATGAAGCAGCAGAGTGTTCATGGCAAACGGTTCGGACAGATACTGTCCAAATTCTTTTGACACAGATGTGGTTTCAGTGAGCCATGCTGCTGTCTGAGACAGAGAGATGCAGGTGAAACAACATTGTACACACTTCAAAGTAAAAAGATCCAGGGACATGGTTGGCTGTAATGGTTCAACAATCACACAGAGTACCTGCTGCAGGTCTGGTATGGGCAGCAGCTGCTCCAGCCTGGACAGGAAGTCAGACACCAGCTGCTGCAGCCTTTGGTCGTAGTCGGAGCCATAGTTTACAGGAAACACCTCCTGCAGAAACAACCAGCACTCTGTAAACGGTGCGTGGATCTCTACATTTTATGTGATCAACATTGGATCTTTCTTTTGTCATAATAAAATGTCTGTGTCCCAACCCTCCACTGTATGACTCATAAACTCACCTGGAAGAAGAAGTCCTTTTCAAAAGGAACGTTTAAAAGGTTCTGCACCAGGCCGGCAAAATTAGTGAAAGAGGTCTCCAGTATATCACCACCGACCTGTCACCAAGGGGACACGTTAAGATGAGAAACGGTTCACTTTGCATATATATATTAGCTTTGTTTTCAAATAAATTTACAATTTGATCCATGTTTTGTGTGAGAAGGAGCTCAGAATAGTCTTTAAAACCCACTGTCTGATCGCTGGAGCTTAGTTCAGTGCTGCAGACCTGGATTTTATCAAGGTGGCTCTGTATGGTCTGCAGGTGGGCCACGCCTTCACTCCGACACAGCTCCAGGACCAGCTGCATCAGACCATGGATGGGAGACAGGTAACCCCAAACAGTGTTTAAAAATACATGTAACCTAAAAGACACACACTAACACTACAACTTATAAAAGTACAAAACAAGGTTATGAGCAGAGATGGAGGCAGTACTCAGATCTTGTACATGAGTAAAAGTAGAAGTACCAGAGTGTAGGAATACTCTGTTACAGTAAATGTCCTGCATTCAAAATGTTCCTCCAGTAAAAGTAGAAAGTATTCTCATCTAAATGTACTTAAAGTAGCGACAGAGTAAAAGTAGTCATTGTTTGATTGGTCCATTTCAGAATAATATCTCTGATATGTTTTATAATGATTGATCATTAAAGTGTTCTCAGAGCTGGTAAAGGTGCAGCTAGTTTGAATGGCTCTGTATACTGCAGGGTAGCTGCTGGATTTACTCCAGGTGAACTAAAGTCTGATTTAAGGGTTGATATATATCCTATAGAATTCATTGTACTTAGGCAATGTACTTGAGTAAATGTACATAGTTACACCACTGAGTATGAGAGACTGGAATATTCAGATTAGATAGATTTGAAGGAGAAGGGTGAGAGTAGCGGCTCACCCTGGCTCTCAGGCCCAGGAGGAGCTGGGCTCTCTGGCCGGGACTCAGCAGCTCTGGTACGGTCTCTGTGGCCAAACTGATGAAGTCCAGCAGCTTGTCGTACTGCATCACACTGTGCTGCTGCACTATCTGCCACATGAAGGCAGACACTAGTCTCACTGGCGGGACGAGGAGATGCAGTGAAGCCGGGGGGAGAGGAGAACCTGCAGAGTAGAGGAGGCTCCCATTTCTGTTCATTTTGAACATCATTCACAACTTCATATTTAGAGCTTTAGCTATCGTTAGCTTGTTAGCTCTATTTGTAGCTGTCGTATTTGGTAGTCTGACTGGCTGCTAATTCTATCAGATCATTATATACATATTTGAACAAACCTTTGCTATTCCACGCCATCTCGTTGTTTAAAAACGTCTAAACAATGAACAAAATACTATGTTTTGCTTTCATCTGTGCGAGTAGAGGAATACATCCGTCACTTCCGTGTAAAGCGGAAGACTTGTGTAGCGTATGCATTCCTTCAAAATAAAAGCTCGAACACACGCTGTATCTAGCATGTGGGAGCAAGGCAGTATTTTTCCAATAGATGGCGCACATGTGTCACTCGTTGTGGCAATTTTAAAACATTGATTTTAAAATGTGTATCTTTATTGCAGGATGGTAACTAATCAACTCTTGTGTTTCTCTTACTATGTCAAAAGACTGCTTTTAAAGTGCCTATAATGTTTTACAAATAAATATATGTGCACAACTATTCAGGTCCTAAAATAGATTTATTTAGTTACAAATAAAATCATTTTAATTCAACAAATTATACGGAAGAGGATTAGGGCAAGATAAACATGTTTTGGGACGTGACCGAAAGTAAAAACAAAAAAGAGTTCTGTCTTAATCTCAGTATTCTGTGAACAAACTCAGAATTCAGATATTAAAGTCGGAACTATCGTGGCCCTAATTCTCTTCCATCCTTACATATTACTTAATATTTAGTAATAAATATACTTAAGGAGCCTTAATCACTCTTAATCACAGCTTGAAAACACAACGTTTTATTATTACATTTTATAGCATGTACACGGTAACATAGCCTACATCTAAAAAGTGATTTGTAAAAATGCACACACTCTCTTTATTATACACATAAAGTAGCAAAGGTTGGCAGGTTTTGCTTGGGATCCACGGGGTCAATGAGAGGACCCTTTCCTTTAAATCCAGTGGCCCCTGCTCCAGGTAACATGATCCCAGGTACAGGCATGAAACACAAAGGTAACACACCCTGTTTACTCATGCCCGGTCAGAGCCGGGCAGACAGCGCCGCCGGCCGCCTCACTGTAACTGTACGTGTTGGATCAAGTGTGAGAAGGAAACCAGCAGCTCGACATCGTCGTTCAGAGTCGGGACTTTGGTTTTCACTCACGGAAAGTCGTTTTTTCGTACAGTCAGTAGCTCATTTGTGCGCGAGCGTAACAAGCCGCTTGGATACCTGTCACCATGGGAGGAGGACGCAGAGGCGAACATGACTACTCCTTTGTCAGTCCAGTCGTCAAATACCTTCTGTTCTTGTTCAATTTTATATTCTGGGTGAGTGTTTGTTATGCTATTAAACACAAGGGGTCACACAGATCCCAACACATGGTTTATTCTCCTCCGCGCAGGTGAATCACTATATTTCATTGCACAACAGATTTGCTCCCTTAGTTTACCTATTTGTTAAAAACGAGTTTTAACCAGATTTAAACCACCTTTCTCAGGATTTCAAACGTTTTAGACCTGCGCTTCTTTATTTATTTGAACACAGGAGTGAACCTGTTTTGTTTGCAGCGATACGAGCATCCCCAGCTTTATCTGAGTTAGTTATTCATTAACCCTGGTGTTTAGCTAAAGTCAAACAGTGTCCAGAAAACAGGGGAATGGAAGTTGACATGCAAAGCTGAAACTGGAACCAACACACACACACACACACACACACACACACACACACACACACACACACACACACACACACACACACACACACACACACACACACACACACACACACACACAAATACACACAAAAACAAGTATCGTTAGATTTAGGGCTCAGGACCTGTTTAACCATACTGTATATATCTGAAGTTCCCACCACTAAAACTCATTTCACAATCCTGCTGTGGTTTATTATTAAGTTAGTTAAATTTCATGAAATAGAATAACTTCCTGTGTAGCAGAATACCCCCAAAGTAAGTATTTTCCTTTTCAAACACGCCTGAATGAGCACAGCAGGTGATGACATTGATTGCATCATTTGCTATAATTTACATTGTCTCATTATGGCAAAGTTTTTCCCTCAATAAGAGGTTAATAATCGTATGACTGGGTCCTTTAAAAGAAAATTCAGCTGAGCTCAGCAGGCTGTCAACAAACCAAAGTTCATATCGGGGGTTTCAGAAGATTTCTGTCTTACAGCATTTTTTAAGCAGATCTGATGTTGCAGATTTAACTTGTTGGGGTTTAGTGCAGTCCGTTTCAGCTGTTTGACCCAGAAAAATGTTGTAGGAAATGATGAGAAATTATGTTGAGTTTAAACATATTTACCTCTTTTGACAACATGCTCAAACAACACAGTTTAAGTTTGGTTTACATGTTCATATCTAAGAAATCATCAGCTTTTCTATGCACTTTTTTCTACATTCGCAACAAGCGCATATGAGCTATGTTCATGACATTTCTGGCCATGTACAAACAGGATAAGGCTTTGTAAAAACTTGAAGCTCTTCAACATGGAATGTGTTGTTGCCATTTCTGTTGCCTCTGGGTCAGTGTCGACACACCAAAGAAAAATGCATGGCTCCCTTTACTGTAGAAATGTCATGGAAAGTCCACAGATTGTTATAATCCTGGTAATCAGCTGGTACAATGACCATAAACCCAATAAGGGGATTCAGTTATGTAACCACGCAAGTTTTAGCATTTCAAAAACTGTTACATTGGATTGCAAAAAACAGCCCCTAGCTTCCGGTGTCCTGTCCTAACCTTTACAAAAGGGGCAGAAAGCTCCCTTTGCCCTCCCACTCGAGCAGTGTTTGTGGATCCATTTCACTCAAGGGTGTGTTTCTGAGGGCTCCCTTTTATTCTATTAAGAGTGAGAGGGGAGCGCTGAGTGAAAGGTTCTTTATTTTGTAGGGAAAGGTGCAGAACGCTGCCAGGTCGGTTTAGTCAAATAGAGGCAGAGTGGGTGGTAGAACAGCCATATCTGCATTTCTAAGAAACATGTCCTCCTCTAGTTTAACACCGATTCGACATGGAGCACTGGTTTTTGGAGAATTGTATGTTATCATCAGTTCAGCCTCTGACTCATGAATAAGTTGTCAGGTGCCACTCCCTGGACCAGTATCAATGTAGAAATGATTCTGTACAGACTATTGTGTGGTTTCAATCTATTGGACCCCATAACTTTATTTTAATATGCAAGTATAAATAAATCTTCTGTTCTCTGTTCTCCTCAGATAATCTCCCTGGTGATGGTAGCAATCGGCGTGTACGCCCGCATGATGAAACATGCAGGTAGAAGATTCTTCAGTGATAGAGCATGCAGTCTGTTTTCATATGTAGTGTGTGAGGGGTGGTTTTGCTTGTACGCATTGTTCTCACTTCTTTCACCAGCAATTCAGGGAAATCCAGCATTTACATATCGTCAGTGGCAAGCAGACAAAGGTTGAACCTGATGTCAAGGATTTCATTAAGAACTGGTTGAGGGACCTGCCCAGTGTTGATTCACACTACTGCAGAAGCACAGCTACCTACAAACGCAAAATAGTTGCAGATATCTTCACCCCAAGAGACTATGTCATTATATTCCAGACTGCAAGAATCAGGCCATCACCTTACCATGTGAAAGTGCTCAAGCACGATGAGTTCCTGAAACTGAATGGATCCTACTTCTGTAGCATCAGACCAGGCAAAAAAGCTGGAGACCCGACTGTGCATGACTTGCGGGCTCTTCAGTTTAGCAGTGAAGGCAAGGTCCATTTCAAACTGTCCTTCTCAGAAGCCTCTGTGTGGGAAGAACTGCCACAAAGGGTACAGGTGCCAAATGGGCCAATGGCATGGATACGATTGTTTCCATGTGCTCTGCCAATCAAGGAGAGAAAATTCCAGGACCTCCAGTCAATGAAACCCATCATGCCTGTCGAGTGTCATCACTTCTTTGACAATTTGCCACACTAATAGGCATCAGTCAAGAACCCAGCAAAGAAGAGCTGGAAGGAGAAGTGAAGAAATGCACATGCCTCCTCAGCATTATGTTTAGTTAGTTTGTTAGTTATGCTTTATTCCTGACAGAGTAGAAGGTTTAAAATTGCCTAAGTCACAAAGGCATGTTCAAAAATTTGCCTAAGTCATTTAATTCTGCCATGTTCCATGTTTGACTGACCTTGTTGTTTGTATGTCAATAGACATCTGTTGTTATAACTGTTTTGATTAAAATTGTTGGTAAATATCATATATTCAACAAATGGTTCAGTTTTTTGTGTTTCCTGAACAATCTGAAAAAATGACTGAGGCGATTATTTTAAGAAGGTGACGATATGTTATTTTGAAGATTTTATAAAAGAACTTCAATTCTGCGATGGAAGAGCCAGAGGAAGATGTGTTCAAGCACTTCCATAAATGTTTCCTGTTTCTGATTCAAAGAAATAAATCATTAAGAATAAATTAGCTCCCTCTCGTCAATCTCTAAGACCCCCCTTTCTTTTCTCCTCAGAGGCAGCCGTGGCGTGTCTGTCAGTGGACCCTGCTATGATGCTGCTGGTGGTGGGGGTCCTCATGTTCATCATCACCTTCTGTGGCTGTGTGGGCTCCCTGCGAGAAAACATCTGCCTCCTGCAGATGGTGAGTCAGGAGTATTTCAACTATCCCCTGAAGATGAAATCAGTGCAGAGAGACATGCTGGAACAAAGAGTGTGTGCACTTTTACAACAGAAACACTGATTGCATTTTGAAATCTATTTTAAATAGCCTTTAGAGTTTTGAGTTTTTACAATGTTTTTCCATCGTTTTTCTCTTTGTCTGAATATTCTAGCTTTTTCTGCCTGTTCTCTCCAAGTATTTGAGGTAACAGCTAGCAGCTGAAATTGAATGGAGTGTCGGTTCTCTAAACACTGAACCCAAAACAGCATCATTCTTCCAGTCTGGTGACCCTCCCTCTCCTTGTTTCCTCCTCACAGTTCTGCATCTGTCTGACGGTGATCTTCCTGCTCCAGCTGGCAGCTGGGGTCCTGGGCTTCGTCTTCTCTGATAAGGTAATGAAACTATCTGGAGACTAATTTGAGAACACTGTGTTCTTGTAAGCAAAGTGTTTTTATGTTCTCAGAGTAGTATTCTTTTCAATGACTATACCAGCAATGTTTTTCTGTTGTTGCTCATGATGATTAATAAATGATTTATTGAACAAATCATAAAATGGTTCAACCCATCATGAACACTAAATGTGCATTTCTTTTATCACCATGCAACCAATGTATAGCTGTTTTTGTAACTTAATTCAAGACAAGTTCAGATTCATTATAGGATTAATATTCATAGAATATATGTCAGATCTTGTCATGTGTGAGAGACCAAAACCTATACCAATAATACTTATGCACTGATGAGTTTGTTTTATTTGTTTAATTAATATCTTGAGTGGCGTTACACTGTCCTCTTCTGGGCTTTGCCTGTAACTGCTCAGGTTTGTTAGACTATTGACTAGTAGCTCTGTAGATCCAATATTCATATAAAAAAGAAAGTGGACTAAAATCCCATTAAAAAAAAGAGGGGTGCTCTACTCTCCAGTAGTCAAACAAGTCTGCTTTGTTGTGATGTCATTACACCACATGAAATCCTCAATAAAAAAAATAGCTACATTTTGACACCAAAAACCTTTGTATAAAATAGTACTGATCTAATATAAAAGGAGCGAGTCTTATTGGTCCAGTGTAGTAATAATATTTGGCATGAAATGGAAGTTGTTTGGTGACATGACATTTAAGTAATTGAAAAGAAATTAGACTTTTCAACAAAAAAACGCTGTTTTATCATTCAAATATTCATATAAAAAAGAAGGTGGACTAAAGTATAATAAAACAAGGTGTGTCTTGCTCTTCCAAATCATTGTAGTTTGGATTTGGATTCACTGGGTCACATGACGAAGAGCTGTGGAAAAAACTCAAGATTTCAATTAGAAAACGCTGACATTTTAATAACAATATTGAAGTAAAATCTTTTTTTATTCTCTGTTAAGGCTCAGACTAGAGTGACTGAGATGATCAACAATGCCATCGTCCACTACAGAGATGACATCGATCTGCAGAACCTCATTGACTTCAGTCAGAAAGAGGTAAGGATTTAGTTCAAACATAACAGACACTCGCTAGGTCATCATTTAATTGTCATTATAAATACCAACAGCAAATAGAATGAAAATCAGGATGTCTCCTACATACAGTACGATGTTTGTGTGTGTGTTCAGTTTGGCTGCTGTGGCGGTGTGACATACAGTGACTGGTCCAACAACATCTACTTCAGCTGCAAGCTGGACAACCCCAGCCGAGAGCGCTGCTCCGTGCCCTTCTCCTGCTGCATCCTGAACAAGGAAGAGGTCACCTTCACATCACTCTGCTGACACCTTTCTCTGTGATTTTGTTTTGTGTTCATTATTATTCAAGTATCAACTGTATGTGTCCTTGAGCAGAATGTGATCAACACCATGTGTGGCCAAGCCATGCAGGAGAAGGAGTTCGCCCAAGCTGGAGACCATATTCACGTGGACGGCTGCATCGACAAACTGGTAAACTGGATCCACAGCAACCTGTACCTCCTGGGGGGCATCGCCCTGGGACTGGCCATACCACAGGTGCACACACTTACGCACGCACGCACACACACACACACACACACACACACACACACACACACACACACACACACACACACACACACACACACACACACACACACACACACACACACACACACAACTCAAGTCTCAAAGAAGAGAGATGAAATGTTGTATGTTCTGTTCTTCAGCTGGTCGGCATCCTCCTGTCTCAGATTTTGATCAACCAGATCAAAGACCAGATCAAACTCCAGAACTACAACCTGAAGCACCGCTCTGACCCATGGAGATGACCCACCCTTGATCACTCCAGATTCTGGTGATTGGCTTCAGAACCACTGAGGAAAAAATCTGTCATGGCTGCCTGGATTAAGCATCCAGCATCATTGATTTTAGAAACAAAAACACAAGACTAATAATATTCAGCCAGCATGTGGACATGCCATTAATACTTGGCAAGGATGTGCAGGTTAGTACACACATAGGAAACAAACAGAGGAACAGGACTCTGTCGCCACCTGCTGGACACAAACCAAGCTTGAACTGAGCAAACTTTTGTATGGTACCAAACCCGAGGCAGGAAGAGTTGGTTATCAGGGTCTTATTGACAGGATCATTTGAACCTGAGAGTATCATTAACTTTTTATCAGTGGTAGTAAATATATACTTATCTTTGTTGTTAAATCCATTATTCTGTATATGCTAGCTGACTAAAAAGGGAATTACATTTTTCTACATATTGATTTTGTATATTTTTCTAAATAAAAGAATGCCTAATGCATGCTCTGTCATGTTGCTTACAGCTGCTAGCGTCTGTGGTATGCATCAGATATTTGGTCCAGTTTGTTTTAATGAATGTTGCTTTGTAGTGGATATCTGAAGAGCACAAAGCTCCGCCTACTTACAATACTTTCACAAGCTTATGTTTTAAAAAGCAGGCCGCAAAGTGCCTTTCAACTAAGAAACAAAAGGGTATACAGTATAATAGCACTTTTTTACTTAACATACAAAATATTTAATGGGTTCATTTAATTTCAAAGTAATGTGTGCATCAAGGGTCTGACTCTTTGTCATAAAGTGTTCTTGTGAGGCTGTCCTGCAGAGACCTTACTCTTCACATGATCTTTTGCCAAATAACAGGTTTTTACAAAGTTTATATTCTGTACATATTAAGGCATCATTTAAGTCCTGTTCTGATCTATTGCTTTTTCATTTTTGTTCTTGAATAATTGAAACATGAAGTTAAGGGGAATTCCCATTTCCCCACTAAAGAAAACAGTTGTGTGAATGCCTGCAGTGTTGTTGTGTTGATGTGGTCACTAGAACATGCTAGGTTTGTGTTTTCTGACCAATCAGTGAGCAGAGCATGGTTGAGGTTCTCTTGTGTCTGTGGACATCATACACACCAGTTTATATCAGTATTTATTCTATTGTTATCATGTGATAGGTTCTTTTAAAGTAAGAACTGTCATTTGTCAGGAGACATTTTACCTCTTTAACCAGGGAAGCTCCAGCAAAAGGTTTAATGTAACTGTGAAGAAGCAACACACCATCATCTTTACCCCGTCTCTGCCTGGCAAACGAAAACCAGAGTTGCGAGGCATTCCCAGCTCGAAACCTGATGCCTGTAATCTTTAGGAGCAGAAACAGTCCTGCATGTTAAACAGCCTTTGACGCAAGTCCACAATCTAAACACGACATTTCTGTGTTAGTTTAAAGCTGCAGTAACTCTCCGTTCTGTGATTCACCCTGAGGACTGACACTCTGCTGTAGCACTCTGATGCTGCTGAGGAGTAAAACTACATTTCATGTGACACGTTATATATATAGGTTTCTAAAGTAACAGCAGTTTATGAAGGCAGCAGTCTCTTACGATAATGTTTTGGTGTGGGTGTGTGTGTGTGTGTGTGTGTGTGTGTGTGTGTGTGTGTGTGTGTGTGTGTGTGTGTGTGTGTGTGTGTGTGTGTGTGTGTGTGTGTGTGTGTGTGTGTGTGTGTGTGTGTGTGTGTGAGGGGGGGGTGAATGAGAGAGAGAGTGTGTATGTTGGCCTGGGCCTGGCTCTGTGTGTGGTCCCTAGTTTTTGCCTCTGACTCACTCAGGCAGCCATGTTGCTGTGGGCTTCATGGAGGCCCAGACACACGCACACACAGCACGCACACACAACACACACACACACACACACACACACACACACACACACACACACACACACACACACACACACACACACACACACACACACACTTACGGAGGAGGGAGCAGAGTTAACCCAGTTTTACTCACAGAACACCAGGAGAGAAACAAAGCATCTGCAGGCATGCAAATACCACAAGTGCACTGCCCAATTAATGCACTGACAACAGAGCAGCACCATGTTTGAGATTAGCTGTTCTTAGTCTTATCCTAGCATATTTAAGCATACTTAAAAATAAACATACATTCAGTAAAGCACCTGGAATCTTACTAATGTGACTGTGTTGCACTTGTGTTTTATCTATGTTAATATTTTATGTTTAGCTGTTTTTTTACGATTCCTGCAGCCCCTTAAAGAAGAGAGGAAGCCCAGTCCATCACTGATGTCCCAGAGGAAACTGACTTAATGTCAGGTTGTTAACTGTGTCCGTCACTCCCACACACAGATACTCATCAGAATCAGAAGTACTTTATTCATCCCAAACTGGGACATTTTTGCACTGCAGCAGCGAAATACAAAGAGAAGCAAAACAAATACAAATAATTAGAACTAAAAAATAAAGTAAAAATATAAATATGAAAATGAAAATGAACAATACAAATGTACAAAAAGGCAATAATAATATAGTGTGTGTCATGTGCACACTACTGTCATACACATGTGACTAAACAAAACTTCATCTCAATCTATGTGTTATCCAATCAATTATTCAAAGTTTATTTATATAGCCCAATATATCTAATGTTACTTATTGTCTCACGGGGCTTTACAGTTTATACAGAATATACAAAATTCATAAAGACTGAGACATTCTGCCTGTCAATATCTAAGAGCAAACAGTCAGCAATGAACATTAAATGCAAAAATAAAATCTAATATGAGTTTAATAGTGTTAAGATGTATACCAGGTATTTGACCATCAATTCTGATGTGATCCCTGACAGATGTGAAGCGTCAGTGCATATAAGGCCACATGTTGAGTATCTCTTGTTGTGACTATTGTGGAATATGTGTCTAATACATATACTGCCCATATATAATTATTCATATCAATACCTAACTTAAATTACTGAAGGAAAACAAACTGCACTTATTGTAAGTTGCTTTGGATAGAAACGTCAGCCAAGTGTAATGTAACTTCAAAGTATATTTAATATGTATTACATTCATACTCGTTTAGCTTTAAATAAGTATTTAATTCAAAGGTTGGGAAAAGCTTCATTGTGTCTGCACGTTATCAGAGGTGTAAAGTAACCGAGTACATTCACTCATGTACTGTACTTAAGTACAAGTTTGAAGTACTTTATTTGAGTATCTCAATGCGTTGCTACTTTGTACTTCTACTCCTATACATTATTAAATACCTTTAGTTACTTTACAGATTTGGATTAATGATGGTAAATATGATCAGCCCTTAAATCTGACTTTAGTTCACCTGCAGTAAATCCAGCAGCTACCCTGCACTATACAAAGCCATTCAAACTAGCTGCACCTTTACCAGCTCTGAGAACACTTTAATGATCAATCATTATAAAACATATCAGAGATATTATTCTGAAATGGACCAATCAAACAATGACTACTTTTACTGTCGCTACTGTAAGTACATTTAGATGAGAGTACTTTCTACTTTCACTGGAGGAACATTTTGAATGCAGGACTTTTACTGTAACAAGAGTATTCCTACACTCTGGTACTTTTACTCAAGTACAAGATCTGAGTACTTCTACTTTTACTCATGTACCAGACCTGAGTACTTCTCCCACGTCGGCACGAACACATTTTTAATATTATTAATGTTAACGACTGCTGTATTATAACCTTTGTATATGGATTCTGGAAGATCTGAAGACCACCTGGGGTCCTTAGGGGGTTTCATTAAAGATGAAACATTTTAGATTTACTCCCTGGAAGTTGGGACAAGTGTACCAGATTTTCATATATTTCGGAACAAACTAACCCTCCCATAGGGAGCTGCAGATCAGATGGGGGCTCTGGGTTGTTGTGGGGGTCCTTGAGATGAGAAACTTTCTGAGAAGGCCTGCCATAAGGCACATTCTTCCACTGGCGGAGGGGGATGGGAGGGGAAGTCTTGTTGCTCTGGCTCTCCCCCACCATGTGCATACCAGAGAAAACCTGCAGAAACCGATCTGCAGCTCGGGAACACAACCCAGCCTCAGAGACCCCACTCACACAGCATCAGGGGAAACACACTCTTATTGGGACACGTAGAGAGATGTATCTTCAACTATCATCCGATTTTCTGCCATTTTAAACAAGGGGGGCTGCAGAGAAGGGGGTGGCGCATCAGAGCCAGAGATCCTATTACACACATCCAGACTTTTTCATGGCAAGTTTTTTGGAAGTGGGGGGAGGGCGATTCTGCAACTTTGTCGGCCTGAAGTCTGTTTAATACCCATCCTAAATGCTTCAAATGAATACTTTATATGGTTTTGAGGTGATGGTGCGTTTTTTCTACAGCTGAGGGGCACTTTTTGGAGCCGATCTGATTTGGATAATGAAGGAATCCCGGAGGATCCAGCAGGGATCGGACGAGAACTGCAGGATAAAAAAGTTTGGGAGGACTGGGGAAAAACTTTGAAACGGCCTGCAGATCTCCTTATAATGCTGAGTTTGGAAACCTATTCGAAATCTGAGGAAGAGAAGTAAATCCTCGGGTTTCTTTAGATTGAACTGAATTGTTTAATCGTGTTTGCACGGCTCGATCTCGGCTCCCAAAATGTCGTCACAGGCTCGCGGCCCCATTGTTGGGTTCTACGGGATGCTGTGCCTCTGGGCTGCCTGGCTTTCAGGCTGCAGGGCGGTGTTGTCTCCAAACGGGACGATCTTTGAGGATCACTGCAAGAAAACCTCCACCTGTGAGGCTCTGAAATACAACACATGTCTGGGATCGCCTCTACCGTACACACACACTTCCCTGGTCCTCGCCGAGGACTCCAGCACCCAAGAAGAAGCTTTTGAGAAGCTGACCATGTGGTCCGGTGAGATCTAGGCTTTAATCTGTTCAAATACAGACCAATATTTTCTCCACCTCATTTACATATTTTAGATTGTAGAAGACGAGTGATCATCATCCTGTCTCATCATCTAATCCAATTAGAAGACTGTACTCTTGGATACATCTTAGTTGTACTTTAAGAGATTAAAGGTCAAAAATATACTTCTGCTAATCCTTATTGGGTCAGTATGAATATTAATCAAATGTATCTGTTTACAAAGTAATCATTAAAAGTATAGTTTCACTCAAATCCATTGTGAACTAACAAATACCATGTCAATTTAAAAAAATCAAATGACAATGAACACCTGGCCCTCAGATTTTTATTTTGTAGCAAATAATATATCAATGTATGTAGCTATATAAGCAAGGGATCAGTTTCACTACATTGGAATAGTCAGTATTGTGTACCTTGTTTGTATGTGCTAATAATGTTAATTGTTATGACAAAGGGCTGTGATGAGGGCTCTCAGAGGGGAGAGAGCCCCAACAGGAAATGAAGGGTTAAAAGCCATTAAAGGCAACAAAAGGAATCACTCATAGGTGCTAGAGAGCCAACAATGGAAGAGTGTCACCAATAAAAGGGTTTTAGATATTCTGCTTCACATTCATAAGCTCTCACTAATGACCTGTCAGACCCAGGTCACTGTCTCACAGTGTCACGCTCCCATATCTGAGGTGGAGCCTTGTTTGTGTTGGATATGGTTTATTACGGTCCTGTGAAATGTAAACATCAGGATACATTTTAAACATTTTAGCAGTTGGATGATAAGTTGTTAGTTATCTAAAATGTATGTTGATTTGCTGATTAATCAACTTAAATAATGTATTTTTACTCAATAGATAGTTAGATTATGTGAATGAAGGTGATTCAATTATAGTCAACTGATATATGTAGTTTGTTGGCCCTGCCACTTTTTCTATTCATGTATATGTGCTTATCATCAATTATCGTCATGAGTCTGATACGTGTAGCCTGTGGATTTGAATGTTTCAGAATGTTGTATGACTGTTATTGTGTCCCATAGGTCTGCGGAACGCTCCTCGCTGCTGGACAGTCATCCAGCCGTTGCTCTGTGCTGTCTACATGCCCAAATGTGAGAACGGTCGAGTGGAGCTGCCCAGCAAGAGCCTGTGTCTGGCTACACGTCAGCCATGTAGCATTGTGGACCAGGAGAGAGGCTGGCCCAGCTTCCTCACATGTGACAAATTCCCAGTGGGCTGTTCGGTACGCTTCATTTTTATGGCATGTATTAAGGCTGAGGGTCAGAGGTCAAAGTTGAACTAGGAGCTCACCTTTCTCCCTCTCCTCTGTGTGCAGAACGAGGTGCAGAAGCTGAAGTTCAACATGACTAGCCGCTGTGAAGCTCCCCTGGTGAAGACAGACATCCAGTCGAGCTGGTACAAAGACGTGGAGGGCTGCGGGATCCAGTGCGACAACCCTCTGTTCACCGAGGAGGAGCACAACGACATGCACGCTTACATCGCTTACTTCGGAACCATCACCCTCCTCTGCACCTTCTTCACCCTGGTGAGGCAGAACTACTCTACCCATGATCCTTTTGTGTTGACTTTCTGGAAAAGAGATTTAACATTTTCTTTTGTATCGAAATCAGAATCAGAATACTGGTGGAAAAAGGTTACCTGACAGATGCTCCATTTTAAAATGAAATAACTTAAAGATTTTCAAAAGTGAAAGAAAAAATATTTATGTAAACACAAGAAGTTAAAATAAGAATGTGAAATCAAAATCTAAAAATAAAATAAAGATATACAATAAGAAATTAAAGCAAACTAACAGATTAAAGATTAAAATAAATAAAATAGAATTAAATTATTTATACAAACAGAAGAAGTTAAAGTAATATGCACATTGTACTGTCTATAATATACAAGATTAAATTAGATTAGATTCAACTTTATTGTTATTGCACAAGGTGCAAATTAAAGCACTTTTGCAAAAGTGCCAAGACAGATTACTATATATTCACATATTAAGTTACAGTATCAAAGTTGTTGCATATACTGTATAAGGAAAGATACAGTCAAGTTGAATACATCTAAAATAATTATATACAGATAAGGTTTAAGTGTTGAAACATATTAAAACAAGGTGCAGGGTTCAGGCATAATGGAAATACAGTTGTAACAAATATTAAACACAGATGTAAATATGTGCACAAAGCAGAGTACGGTGCCTGAGAGTGAGGTGCTGTGGGTAGAAGCCCCATGAGTGTGAAAGGGGAGTGTGGTGGCAGCTTGTGCAGTAGTTGATGTATAAAACATACAGTATATATGAACGTTTTATAAAGGGAAACCTTGAATATCCTGATGTTTCTCTGGTATAACCGTCTTCCCCTCCGTTTCAGCTCACGTTCCTTGCCGACTGGAAGAACTCCAACCGATACCCAGCCGTCATTCTCTTCTACATCAACGCCTGCTTCTTTGTGGGCAGTATCGGCTGGCTGGCCCAGTTCCTGGATGGAGCGCGCGAAGAGATTGTGTGCAAGAGCGACAACACTATGCGCCTCGGGGAGCCCTCGTAAGTCCCTCAACACTCCAGCTATGAGATTAGAAATCCTTCCCTAATACAACATATAACCATAAAATCCCATCCATGTTTGTCTACAGGTCTTCAGAGACGCTGTCATGTGTCACCATCTTCATCATCGTGTACTACTCCCTGATGTCGGGTGTGATTTGGTTTGTCATGCTGACCTATGCCTGGCACACCTCCTTCAAAGCGCTGGGCACCACCCAGCAGCCGTTGTCCGGCAGGACCTCCTACTTCCACATGGTCACCTGGTCCGTCCCCTTCGTCCTCACTGTGGCCATCCTGGCTATCGCTGAGGTGTGTGGGGAGACATTTACATTATAAAACCAGACTCTAAAAGATGGATTCCAGTCCTGAGAAAAGCTTTTATTCAAATCTTATTTCTTTTGTCTCTGTTGTGTTCTACAGGTAGACGGAGACTCTGTGAGTGGGATCTGTTTTGTAGGCTACAAAAACTACAAATACCGCGCTGGGTTCGTGCTGGCCCCCATTGGAGTGGTTCTTGTAGTCGGCGGCTACTTCCTCATCCGGGGTGAGCATCATTGACCATCCTGAGAAAGCAGTTTCAGCCCTTTCTTTTCAAATCCTTCAAACTCTGTGATTTCTAGAAGTGCTCCTGAAAACACCAAATCATTTTTTATTTGTTCTCTTTCCAGGTGTCATGACTTTGTTTTCCATTAAGAGTAACCACCCAGGACTCCTGAGTGAGAAAGCTGCCAGCAAAATCAACGAGACGATGCTGAGGCTGGGTATGTTCTCTCAGCTGATGCCATTACACACTACTGAGTTGAGAAATGTTATATATATGTATGATTTAGAGTTGGAACGTGGGTCAAACTAAGTGTTGAAGAAAGTAAATGTGTGAATAGAGGAACAAGACAATCTTTACTCTCCTTTCACCAAATATTCTGTATTGTCAATATTGTTCAATGTATTCTAAGGTGTGCCTGCTATCTTTCATCTGATATAGTTTTCTATCTCTCCTGTTCAGGTATATTTGGATTCCTTGCTTTCGGCTTTGTTTTCATCACCTTTGGCTGCCATTTCTACGATTTCTTCAACCAGGCTGAATGGGAGCGGAGCTTTAGAGAATATGTGCTGTAAGTTATGACTTATGATGTCTTTTTGCCTTTAATCGGATAGGACAGTGGAGAGTGACAAGAAAGTGGGAGAGAGAGTCAGGGTGGGATCCGGAAAGGACCATGGGTCAGGAATCAAACCCGGGTCGCCGGCGTACAGTGCATGTGCCCCAACCAGTTGCACCACGGCCGGGGCCATGACTGTCTTTTGGTCCGAATCAGAATCAAGTTTATTGCCAGGGACATTTACACAAAATAATTCAGCATTAAAGAAGGATAAAGACAAGTGTTTATTTACCACCAAATGTATACAAAAGAACATTAAAAAAAAACTAGTACAATGAATACTGTATATGGCAATATATGACAAACTGTAGTATATTATATTTTAAAGTGGAGAGAAATGTGTAAACATTTCATGACAGACTATAAGGTGGCAGTAATCCTGTGATTTGGGATTGTGTTGCTTCACACCTGCAAACCCTGCACACAGAGGTCCACAAACCGATGCTGTTGAGACTCCAAACCGCTCCCTGGCTCAGCTCTCAGCGGTGAATTCAGCCCTCTTTCCCGCAGTGTTGACACTGGCTGTAGTGGAATTCATTTAGCCTCAAAAATGTAAACCGCTCTCTCCAGCCCTGACGTGTAAAATACTTTCTTATTGGCCGGATCCAGCATTTGAATGTACCTCAGTGATTCGTCTCGGAGGTGTAGGAAGCATGTTGATCGAGGCTGAGACTGATCATCTCTCTCTATGTTTTACACAGGTGTGAAGCCAACGTGACAATCGCCTCTCAGACCAACAAGCCCATCCCAGAATGCACCATTAAGAACCGGCCCAGCCTGATGGTGGAGAAAATCAACCTGTTCGCCATGTTTGGGACGGGAATCGCTATGAGCACCTGGGTCTGGACCAAGGCCACCATCCTCATCTGGAAACGGACCTGGTTCAAGTAAGCAAACATACAGAGAAAAGTGAAGTGTAACATTAATCATGAGGTTCCTGCTTTTGGAATTGAATTTTCCAATTTCTCTATAACTCCGTTCTCATTGCTTGTGATCACATCATGTCTACAGGCCTGTCCACGTCCATATATGGTTTTTAAAATATGTGAACCAGCCTGGGAAAAGACTAATCTCTAAGCATCCAGACATGTAGTAACCAAGCCAAGCTGCCCCGCCAAACATCCTGAAAAACGGGGGATTTTCACACTGATTATTTAAAGTAATGGAGGCATTAATTCAGTCAAAACCTCCCAGTGTGTGCTTGTGTGTTGGGGTTCATGTGCATGCTAATCCTTGTAAACACAGCTCACAAGGGCGCACTGTGAGCTGGAGTGTTCACAGGAATTTGTTGCCTTCTAGCTTTTACAAAGAAATAATTCAACTTCATTATAATTTTCCTTAGTGGCTTAAGACTGACTCACCAAGAGTGATGTAGTGCCTATGTCTGAAATCAGAAATGTCCCATGCCTGCTGGTGGCGTTAGGTGAGTCCTCCTCAGACTCTGTAAGTCTCTCTTTCTGAACCTGCCTTATGTTGCTGTGTCAGGATCCTTGGCCGCAGTGACAATGAACCCAAGAGGATCAAGAAGAGCAAGATGATAGCCAAGGCGTTTGCGCTGAGGAAGGAGCTTCACAAGGACCCTGAGAAGGAGCTGTCCTTCAGCATGCACACCGTGTCGCATGAGGGACCCGTGGGTGAGTGTTTCATTAGAGTCATTCAAAATGACTCCAATCATAAACTGGGAGTATTGTCTGCTATTTGAATAACTCCTTAGCACTGTCTGGTGCCTCCTCCCACCTTGTGGTTGATAACTGAATATGCAAGGAGTTTAATCTTTATTATTTATACCTGGGAGTATTTTGTTTGTACAAAACCGTTTAAGCGTTATCCCGAAAAGAAACATTTCTATAACTTTTTTTAAATTCCATTTTCAATGGACAAACAAAATGCCTCTCCTGTCCACTTTATTGGAACAGCTTGGATAATTGATATTTAAAACCTTGTGTAAATAAAAAAGATATCTGCGTGGATAGATACTCCTATAGTTAGGCTCAGGGATGAAATGTTTTTTTAATACATTGTGTAAGTACTTCTCTAAGTTTTACAGTGTGTAATATAATATTAATGTGCGCTGATGTAAAGAACCCCAATGTGTTCTTTGTCTTTAAAACTTGCCCTGAAAAGATTTTCCGTTTGCTTTCCTGTGGCGTAGAAGCTACACAGTCAGGGACAACTGTTATGTCTGCAGCTACGAACTGCATGACACATGCCTCTGCTCATGTAAGCTGTGAGGCTGCTGCGGCCGCCATGCTTGTTTAGCTTGGAGCAGTTCAGAGCTATATAGTGGGGGGCCATTAAACACATGTTGGTTTCAAAGTTGTCCTCAGTTGTCCCTTAATGTAGAGTTGTGGTTTGTCTTTTCTCATTCATAGCTGGAATCAATTTCGAGCTAAATGAACCGTCGAACGACATGTCATCAGCCTGGGCACAGCATGTGACCAAGATGGTGGCCAGGCGCGGTGCCATCCTGCCTCAGGACATCTCTGTCACTCCGACTGGCACACCGGGTGAGAACTGGGGGCCACGACTCCGACTTTACACTTATCATCCCCTTCTCCTGCTTTCCCTTTCTTATTTTCCCCCTTTTTTTTATCAAAGAACTTCCTACCACAGACTAATGTTCTGCTATTTATTTACAGTGCCGCCTCCGGATGAGAGGAACAGGCTGTGGATGGTGGAAGCTGAGATTTCACCTGAGATGATAAAAAGGAAAAAGAAGAAGAAGAAGAGGAGGAAGGAGGTGCGTCCAGCAGAGGAGGCGGTGGACCACCAGGCTTATCAGCAGCGTGAGTTTGGTCGCAGCACTGTGCCTCGCCTGCCCAAGCTGCCATGCCACCCCAGCCTGGTGGCTAATCTGCGGGAACATCAGAGGATGGAGGAGGAAGTCCTGCCAGGGTCCTACCCGGACTTCCAACCCTCCCACCCCCTGTCCTATGATGAGAGGTCCCCCTACCAGCCCTACCGGAACAGTCGCAACAACTATAGCCGCTGCCTGCTCTCCAACCCTCTGACTTTTAACGACCGCCCGGAGGATCTAGGTCTCGGCCCGCGCTGTCCCCCCTCAGTCTCCACCTGGCAGCCCAGTGGACCCTCCTGTTACCCCAGAGACATGGATCTCACCGACGGGCTGTCGGAGAGGTTGGCCCACGTTGCTCGTGTACCAGGAGGGCGAAGGGTGGGCTACGGACCCATTCACTCCCGAACCAATTTAATGGAGGCGGAACTTATGGATGCTGACTCTGACTTCTAAGAGCATGGCCTTGTGGTACATAGACAAGTAAGCTTCAAAAAGTGCTGGATACTTTCGAACTCCTTACTAAAGTGCACTACTCCCCGCTGCCCAGAGGTGGAACCTAGCCGGTCAGTTATTCATCTTTCTTTTTAGAAAACAAAGGGAAAAGTGAAAAAATATGTTGTGAATAAGTTAATGAAAAAAATATTTTTTATACTTTATGTGTGTCCAATAAAATTTCAAAAGCAACTCCATGGTGACGATGGGATTGAGGCAGCTAAACTTAATGTGGCTTGAAACCTTTCTTTATTCTGAAACTCCTGAGTGTTCATCAGCGCTCTGTGACCACATGAACCCTGGCAGGGGCAACTGGTTTTTGGATATACCGGTGAGGACATTTGGAGATAAAGGCATTGGATAACACTTTTGAAAGTCTACCCTTTGATGGTGTTATAATCATTTATACTGCCCAAGGGAGGGCAGTAGAAACGGGCTCATACAGAAAACCATAAAGGTAAAAAATGCTACACGCTACTTTCAAATACTGTTAACCATGTCTTCTTTTGTGTTATATTTTAATTATCTTTAAATCTTTTCTCTTTCCACCACTATTTAGCCACTAAATACTTGTGCTTATGTGCAGTTAACTTGAGGTACTAACAGACCCTTGCCCATTGTTAATACTAATATCAGTGAAATATGCACACACTCAAACAGAAGCCTTGAGTACTGAGAGAAATGATTACATGTATAAGATTGTCCATTTTGATTTCATGACTTCACGTTGCGATCATTAACTTAGTTCTCTTTCCTCCATTGTATTGACATCTGCAAATTGAAATGATTTAGTTTTAATAATAATTTAAAACCAGGCAGAAAAGCAGCCCTACTGTCAACAGGAATATGACTCTTTAATCAGCTAGCATACAATAAGTAACTGAGCTAAAATATTTACATTATTTGCATATGCTCTGTTGCCTAGTGCAGTAAACCAACATTAGCTTATTTTATTTACCTGAATGGAATGGCTGACTTTTCTCAATGAGTTATCTGTGTACATTTCCACTACAGTATTTTACTTTAGTTAATCTGTTGTACATATTTAATCTAAACTGGGCTTCACGTGTTCCCTTTTGCTCTTTAGCTCAGTTGAAATCTTTCATGTGAATTATTTTAGACTACACAGGGCTTAGAAGTCACATATTTTTCCTCAAGGCTTCATTTTTTCAGTGTCTCTCTTTCTAAATGTGTGTTCATGTAAATAAGCTGTTCATAGATTTCTCAATAAGGGTATTATTTGTACAGATTTATATATCCAATCACTTGATTACTCTGCTGATATGGTAAATAAAAAGGGAAGAGTATGCTATAAAAAGATGTCACTGTACTTGCTGTAACCAAAACTTCACTTAGTATTGTCGTTTTACACTCAACAAGGATACATGATGCTGAATAGACTGTGGTAGCCGGTGCTAATGAGTGTGTCTAATGTAATGTCTAGCTGTTCATGTGAGATGTGTATGATAGAGAATTATTTATGTAATCAGTAGTGACCTTACTGCTATGAATTAGACAATATAGAGAGTTTGCATCACTGATATCCACCTAAAAAGAGAAAATACATTTAATAGTTGAAATAAAAATCAGTTTGGAAATGATGTTTTATGCCTGGAAAGAGGTTTTGTTAAATTGTCAAGAAGATTTAGGCGTAGTGTTTATTCTTGTTTAGTTTCCCAACAGTGTGTAAAAAAGGTTTACTGTCAGTTTGTGCAGCTGTACGTTTCTGTTTTTATATGTAAATAAAAGTAACCCTACACATGTCTGTGTGATTGCTTTGACGTGTTGTCACACCATGCACACCAGCCCCAATTTGTTCAGAGAGGTCTTCACAAAAGTCATTTTTACTCGTGAGCCCAAAGATAGAAAAAGTGTTTGGTTCTAGAGACCATATTGGGATGAGATCACACTGACCTCAATCCTAAAACCAGCCTGGGGCAACAAGTGGGGGGGGGGGCTACCACTTAAATAAAGTAATTTATATTTACTTAAAGATGTGCTCATATTTTCACGCAAAATAATGTGTGCATTTTATGTTCTACCAAGAAGTGACACTATGCCATGCAGTGAGCACATGAATGCTGTGTGCCGTGTCACATTCTAACACTGGTGGCGCTGTGGGTGCAAATGTTAAAATACTGCACACAGTAGCTTTAAAATAGAGACAAATCCATAAAACCAGAGGTGGGAGAAGTACTCAGATCTTGAACTTAAGTAAAAGTTGAAGTACCAGAGTGTAGGCATACTCTGTTACAAGTAAAAGTCCTGCATTCAAAAGGTTCCTCAAGTAAAAGTAGAAAAGTATTAACAGCAAAATATACTTAAAGTACCAAAAGTAAAAGTAGTCATTCTGCGGATTGGTCCATTTCATAATTATATATATTTTGATTATAACTATTGATGTATTGAAGTAATGACTTACTTTGGTGTTGATCAAATTGTTTATCATTAATCCAAATCTGCACAGTAACTAAAGGCATTAAATAAATGTAATGGAGTAAAAGCACACAAGTTACCTCTGAATTGTAGTTGAGCAGAACTAGTAGCAGCACAAAAGGGAAATGCTCAAGTAAAGTAAAAGTAGCTCAAATTGTACTTAAATACAGTAACCGAGTAAATGTACTTAGTTTTCTTTACACCACTGCATATAATACATACATGAGAACAAAATAATACTTAACCAATGGTGTAAAGTAAGTATATTTACTCAAGTACTGTACTTAAGTAGAATTTTGAAGTATTTGTACATTACTTGAGTATTTACACCAGAGAGTCAAACGCGTCCTCCAGCTCCTCTGCAGACAGAGGCAGCTGTCTGTGGAGCCTCTGCCAGGAAGACACAAACACACAGACCTTTAAGATGCTGCCATACCCAGAAACACTCAACAGGGATCATCAGCAATGCAAAGATGACATGGACTTGGTTTGGAGTTAGATTTTATACATTTCACCTAAACACAGAGGTGTAAAATAGATTTAGTGCTGTACATAACATTTAGAGGTACTTTACTTATATTTTTTTGCTACTTTGTTCTTTGTCCCCACTAAAATCAGAGTTAAATTATGTACTTTTACTCCACTACATTTATTTAATACCTTTAGTTACTTTGTAGATCTGGATTAATGATGGTAAATGTAATCAGCTCTTAAATCAGACTTTAGTTCACCTGGAGTAAATCCAGCAGCTACCCTGCAGTATACAAAGCCATTCAAACTTGCTGCACCTTTACCAGCTCTGAGAACACTTTAATGATCAATAATTATAAAACATATCAGATAAATTATTCTGAAATGGACTGATCAATCAATGACTACTTTACTCTACTTTTTACTTTTTAGTCATTTAAGTTTATTCTGATGCTAATACTTTTAGGTACAAGATCTGAGTACTCCCACTTCTGCACCAGCCACGTTGCTAAATCAGGCCAAGGGCGACAACATCTGTAATGTTTTACAGATAAGAAACAGCACACCATTCAGTAAAATGATGTCTGCAGTTTCACATTGTAACACTAGGAGCGCTGTGGTTACACAAGTTAAAGTCCTACACACAGTGGCTCTAAAGGTTTTTAAAAAAGAAAATAGAGTGATAGACACTTTTTACGTGTGAACAAAATAAAACGTAATAGGGGAAATCACGATTAAAATGGCAATATTTTAAATGTTTCTGTGTTCGTTGGTCCCCTCCCCTCTGTGTGCTGGTGTCAGGCTCTGCTGGTGAGCCTCGCGCAGAGCAGCCTTCTTAAGGAGTGTGTGACCGCTCCACGCGCAGATGATACAGGAGCGAGACTCGGGGAATAAACAGAGAGCATGTCCCACAAAAAGTCCTCCCTAACGCCGGGTGATGTGGAGAGCCTGCGGAGGAGGTCTGCGGCCGAGACGCCAGGTGAGACCAAACTGCTGATGCTGGAGCTTTATAACCGCCATTTACCCAACACGCTGCTTTTTGCCTTTCTCTGCGGATTTAAAAACCAGGAATGTCACACTTTGTCTTTGTGTTTAGTTATTAAATTTGACTTTGTCGTAAATGCGTTGATCAAAGTCACCTGTGCTGCCAACTTCCCTCCAATCAGAGCTGCACTTTTGTCTTTCTGTCTCCCTGACAAGTCTTGAAGTCACTTTATTCCTAAAGTGAGTGAGAAAGTTAATGTAAACTTCACTGATGTGACCTTTACTTTTGTTCAGACAGATGGTTAGCAGCCCATTGTTTAATGTAGAGAACATATTCTAACATCCAGAACATTCGACTTTGTGTTTTCGTTTAGATGTTTGTCTTTTCTCCTGTAGATGTTTGTATTTGTTGTTATTTTCATTTTATTATGTTTATACTTTATTCCACCTCTTAACTATTTTAGTGCCTTAACACATTGCTGCTGTGACAAATAATTTCCCAATTTAGGATGAATAAAGTATCTATCAATCTATATATCTAGTGGGGAGGGTTGTGTCCTAAATCAGAAGCAGTTCTGTACTTTATAAGTGAGTGTCTTGTGGGGATCATAACTTTTTAACCCTAATCCATCTTGTTTACATCATGTTAGTTTGTCATTCTGGATTGTTCCCCACTGTCATTCCTCATTCCTCATCATTAGGAGAAGCAGCTAAGGCATTATAAGAAGATGAAGTAGTCCATGCATGCTTCTGTTTTAATTACAAAGCACTGAACTCATATCTCTGTGTGCTGCAATGCATTTCTAATGTGATCAGTCCTGCATACAGCAGTTGACAGGGCGGGGGTCTGAGGGGACACTGCATGACTCTCAGGAGGTTTTTGTTAGTCACACACATTTCCATGGCTGGAGGGCTTTGGTGGTGGATGTCAATCATACTCCGACCTCTGCAGTGATACCCTGCAGGAAGGTGAAGCTGTGTGTAGATTTATTGTTGAGGTGGAGTCAGCCATAATGGAGAAGGATTGACACCAAAACAAATACCCCCCCCCATACATCCATGGCTTTCCCTGTGTCTTGTGCACGAGCATGAACGCACACTGTTGCTCATCTGCTGGAACAGCATTGTTTGACTCAGCCCGAGCAGCTTATGCACAACGAAGAACAGAAAAGAAGCGACCACAGAAACAGATATTCAATAAAGTCGTCAAGTGTATTGAATTGGATTGAATCTCCAGTCTTAATTTAGCATTTTTTCACTGCTCATCGAGCGAAAAAAACTGGTAACAATTCTGGTAACAATTCTGCTCCAAAACCAAGGAAAAAAATATGGAAGATAAGGTGTTTTTGCTTGTAATAAGTTAGAAAATCTGCCAAGAGAACAAGGGAAACTATGCTTGGTAAGATTTTTTGAAGTGGGATATTTACATAAATCTGATCTTGTAATAAGCTGGGAAAACTAGACCAGAAAATGTGCTACAAATCAATCCAGAGATGCCCAAAAGTTGTTTTCTTATGTTAGTTCGTGATTTTTGAATAAAATTGTAAAAAAAATAATAACTTGTTTCATCTGAGATACAACTGAAATAAGTCATAAGATGCATTCTCTAAAAACAAGCCCCTATATGTCGCTGAATTGTTACTATCATACTTTTATATTGTGTGAGCTGTAATTTGACCCTTTTTATTTTATTAGTCTGATAGTTTACTGATTTGTATCTTCACGGTCAACTTGTATATTTTTTATTTAGTTGTATTTTCTATTTTGAGATGTTTTATATTTTATAATAGTTTATTTTCTACTTTTTTCTATTTCAAATGATGTGCACGCCCTGTTTTACATGCTGCTGCTTTTATTATTTAGCAAACATTTTCAATAAACTAGATATGAGAAAAATATACATGGCAAGATTTCAATTTTTTGTGGTGTACTCTGCCTTTTTGGCCCCTAACATTCTCGTGATTTGTCATATTTAGAGAACTCTGTCGATTCTGAACAGCATCACTGGGTGCCACGGCGAAAGGCTCAAAATGAAAGGGTCCAGCATCCAGAGCTGGGTGCAGCGGAGACCCTTCCCCGGAGTCTTCTGCACACCACTTCTGCCACTACACACCCAAGTGTTTCCTCACCGTCCACAGAGGTAAAGGAGCACGGGTTTCTGCAAGTATCTGTGGACACGGACATTGAAGATATTTAAATACAGTTTCAAAGAACTCCACTAAAAAGTGAGAGCAGTGTTTTCCTTGTCATGTGGAAGAGTTTTCTCACTGTGTTCTGCACAGGAGGACATGGCACCACCCGATCTACTCCATCTCGGTATGGAGAAGAGGCTTGGCATGAAGGCACCACAAAGACCACCATCAGAGCTGAAAATGAGGTGGAGGCACACAGGGAAGCCAACAACTACAAGGTGGGCAAAGGCTAGCTTTATAGTATACTTCCCTCACCCTAACGCTCAAAAGGATCATCAGAATACCAATTTCTCACCCGTTGTTACACTGAATGTTTTTATTCTCTGATGCCTTCACAGGGAATGAAGAATAAAAAATCTGAGATAGATATTTACTTTATTTATCCAATTTGGGAAATTGTTTTCTCACAGCAGCACTTTAACAGTCAATGTATAAGTATTACAACAATCTTCAAAATCGAATAAAATGCAAATCTAAAAACATGAACAATTAAAAAAATATATATATACATATTTTCAGTAGAAAATGTATATACATATTTTCAGTAGAAAATATTGACACACTATAAAATATACAGAATAAATTAGAATACCCATCTACTTAAGGGAAATAGACATATAAACATAGTGTGCTATATACATTAAGAAGTCGTGCACAGTAGCTTTACATTAAAAGTCAAATATATCCTGGGATATAATTCAAGTCATACTGTTTGCTTACTACTGCTCAAATGTACGTCTTTTTGCTAAAACCTTACTATTTATAACACTTTGCCATAAACGTGTTAAAGTATTAAGTACTCTGCTTTCTTTTTCAGTTTGGCTTCAGGAAGTGGAAGGGTCACGTGACAGAGAAGCCCATTGAAGACCGATCGGACATCATCAAAGCGCTGTACTCTGAGCTCAGTGTTGTAAAGCCTCAAGAAGGTCTTCTTCTATCTTTATCTTTAGTCTTTAGATCTGTCACAGCCTACAGGAACCGATAACCTGTACTTGTTTTCTTTCCTCTCTTTCAGGCTCAGTGATCACCTTTGGCAACATCCTTTATGTAGTTTTATTCGGATGGTGGATATCATTAATCTACTGCCTCATTTGCCCTGTAATGTTCCTAACCATCATCGGGGCCCCTTATGGTACGTATCCTGCAAACCGTCTCTCAGTTCAGTATTTTGGTGAAACATCACGTCATTTTTGTTGTTTTTTTATATATTTTTTAAGTGTGTTTGTTTTAATTATGTATTTAATCTGTAAAGTGTCGTTGAGTTTCTTGAAAAGTGCTCTATAAATACATGCATTTTTTTTTCAGGCAAACTTTGTTTAAAGATGGCGTTGTACTTTATATGGCCATTTGGGAAGTCCATAGAAAAGGTAATTTGAAATATACAGTAGTATGACACACTTCCATATTTAAGTGCCATTGAAAAAGTAGCTTAGATTTAGATGATGATACACAGTCAGTATCGACCGTATCCTGTTGATTTTCTGCCCTGTTCAGGCTGGTGAGGTGGTTAGGAGATCCATTGCGAAGCCTCCCAAGTGTGAGGTCATCCCTGAGGAGAGCGACGGTGTGGGGAACATGGACACTGCTCCTCTTCTGATGTCTTCCCCAATCCCTGTGGAGATCCCGGTCCCAGAACCAGCGGATAGAAAAACCTCCAATCACTGGGTAAAAATAGTCAGATCCCTCGTATCCCTCAATGCAAGTAATATGTATATATTATTAATGTTTCTGAATATTCTTTGTGTCTCTCTGCAGTGTCGCGTCAGCACTTATGTTTGGCTGTTGCTAGGTTACCCTGTCCTGGCTGTGGTCCACTCCCTGGCCTGTGTGCTCTCCTGGCTGCTGGTATTCACTGTACCTGTAGCCAAGATGAACGCTCGCACAATGACCATCGTCCTCCTCATGGCACCAGAGGACGTTCATATTCACAAACTGGAAAAGGTCAAATATATGATCTGATAATAATTCATAGTCGGATCAAGTCTGCCATTTTCCTTGCATCACAGCAGCTCCATATGCAACATCAAACAAGGACAGATATTAAGACACGATACGAGGAAAACAAACCCATAACTGCTCAATCACTGAAGAGAAACATGCTCAAAGATCCTTTGGCAAACATTTGACCTGGGATTGAGCTCTGTATTTAATTTGAGGATTGACTTTTTTGTTATTGAATTTGTTATTATGGCAGGCTGATTCATAGAGTTTCTCACAGGGTTGACCTACAATCTTTTCACACGTTATCAGCGGACAGTGAAGAGAAAAGATGTCAGACCTAAGAATGTGTGCACTATTTCCCTTCCTCTGCTGCACCGGTCATGCGTTCCTAAACATCAAGTGCAAGCTTATATTAGTCTTCTTATTCGCTATGGTAGCATGTTACTGAAGTGTTTAACTGGCAAATTTAATTAGTGCCTCTATGACTTTTTCCTTAAAGGGTCAGGTCAACCAAATCACGTAGAACAGTGGTCTGTTGTTCTTCCCCACATGTGCTTCACCTAGTTTTAGGTTTTATTTGCAATTTCCTTTGAAATGTTTTCCTCTTGCTCTGTGGACAGTTTCTTTGGGAATTTACCTCAAAAGAAAGAAAGCTAAATGTTCAAATTCCACATACCACTATAAGAGAACACAGAAAATGTTTTATTCAGTGGTCTAACCTTGCCCTTTATACTATATGGACTGTTGAAATCTTATAAACAAATGTTTACCTCATGTCTTTTCTTCTCCTTTGCAGACCTCTGTGTGTGAGACCAAAGTCATCTTATGCTGTTATCAAGCCTTCAATGTGTATTACTACAAATACACCGTGCAAGGAATCAACATTTTTCCTCTCAGTATCCTTTTCCTGTGGTTGATTAAAGTGAGGGGCTTGTAAGAACAATTACAAGAGGTCAATTATTGGTAAATTTAGATTGTATTACAATATACTGGACCCCTGTGTTCTCACAAAGTGTATTATGGAGTTGTGTGTGCAACCAGCTGCACTGATCTCCGTGTCATGTATGGTATGAAAGGTAGCATGCAGATGTACATGCGGATACAGCACTGCTCTGTCTGCTGTCCATCAATGTGTTCTCCTTAAGTCCATGCTCACTGCAGACCTGCTTCCCATGGTGTTCATCACGGTCATTATTGGCTACACTGACCGTAAACACACATTCTGCAGTGCAGAGACCAAGTTTATCACCGCCATCATCTCCATCATTCCTCTCTCCTACTACATTGGCATGGGCATAGCCAGGTACGTTTTGTTTGTCCCTGATCACTGAATAAAAAGAGGTGAATGTTGGACTGTATAACCACCACGGCCCCTGGTAGACCCCCTTACTCAATACAGACTGTTGCAATCCTGTGCAATTAAGCAATTGTTATGTAAAAACATTCTATTTTGTTTTTGCATTTGATTAGGTCTCAAAACATTAATATGTGATTTATGTCACTGTTTTTTTAATCTGCTGCAACTCATTGTTAGCATGATTGTTTTTATATTTGTCTTTTATTATTATAACAAATGTGTGTTTTTCTTTTTACCATTGCTTGCCTTTTATACCTGCTATGCCACTTTTGCTGTAACACTGTAAATGTCCCCACTTTGGGACTTATTAATGAGTTCTGATTCTGACTCCTTCATTCTGCTAACTGTGCGTATTTCCACAGCATTTCTGCTCAGAGTAACTTCGCAGTAGGAGCGGTGGTGAATGCCACGTTCGGCTCCATCACAGAGATGACCTTTTACATCACAGCCCTGCTGCAGGGACACAATGCTAAGACCAAATGTTACGAAGAGATTGTGAAAGCAGCGCTCACTGGGACCCTGCTCGGGTGCATACTGTTCCTACCTGTGAGTGCCTGAGAAGGATGTACACATCAGTTACGTGCAGCAGTATGAGCCTCTGTAGACCGACTGTCTGTCTGTGTGTGACAGGGTATCTGTATGATCATCGGGGGAATCAAACACAGAGAGCAGAGATTTAACAGCCGTTCAGCCGGAGTGAGCTCTGCTCTGCTGTTCATATCTGTAGGAGGTATGTATGGTAGCTGCACATAAAACTCATTCTAAACAGTATGTCCTCCACTATCAGATTCACAGTGTTTGATCCTCATGTTGTAATATTGTCCCCAGGTGTTTTTGCTCCCACCCTCTTCGCAAAGACTTTCGGGGATCTGATGTGTGAAAGCTGCACCACTGTTCTAGGCAATGGCAGCATCCCCTTCATCTGCAGGGACTGTCACTATGACACGGTAAGCTGCTTCACTTAAACCTTAGTGATTCAGAATAAATATTAATCTGACTTTTATCAACCAAAGATGCACAAGGGAGTGCATTCATCACTCTTCTACCATAATGATTAGACCCACAGCATGACTGTATATATTTTTTAAAAGCTCAATTTTCTTTTACCTTTTTTTTATTTGAACATCACAGGGGACAAACATGCAAAATTGCCATATTTACATACTTTTTTTGTCTTACACTCCTGCCAGACTGATAATGAAACATTTCTAGTATACATACAGGTCATTGTACAAACCCAATACAGAAACAGTTGACAAGATCAAAACAATAAATACAGCAGACAAAAATATAAAAATAAAGGAGAGTAATATCCTGAATAGTCATAAATAATTACAATGAATTGGGGCGGAAAAAATAATAAATAGATTAATAAAGATAACAAGGTAAGGTAGTTTAGGGGACTTGGTTTTGATCATATTAAATAAACTAAATATTAATATTACATTATTGTAGCAGCAGAGGACTTACAGGCATCCATCTCTTCAAAGAATGTTGATTTCCGAAGCCGTAAGCCAAGGCATGTGTGATTTTTATTTATTTTCAATTTCGTCCACCTCCCAGCCCTTCAGGATCCAGTCGTTATATGTTGGTGTTTCAGGTTTTAACCATTCTAAACATGGTGCACTTGATGGCTGGCACTAATAGGATTTGTAGTAAATGCTTTATCACTGCCAGAAACCCCTTCTAGTACACCAAGCAGAACTCCTGTAGAGTCCTTGGGTTTCTCTTCCCTGAGAGCATCAAATACATCCTTCCAGTATTTCCCTCAGTTCTGGGCAGGACCACAGACTGTGTGTGTGACTGCCAATGTGCTGATCTATGTTTTCTCCAATTTTGTTTTTAATAGAGTAACGCTGACCCACAATTGATCCTGTCCCATATTGAGTAAGTACATGCACCATGCCTTTTTGTATTTTGCAGTGCTCATCCCTAATAGTGTTTTTATATAATAATGAAATGAAATAAATGTCTTCCAGGCCCCTGGTGTACACCATCTCAGTGCTGCTGCCTGCTGCGTACCTGATCGGCCTCATCTTTACTCTGAAAACCCACTCCCACATCTATGATATCCACATCAGCGACGGTCACGGGGGCCAGGCACACGGTGGTCAGTACGCAAAAGAGGGTACTAGCAACTATCCCCCCACTGGTGATGTCAGCACGGGCCATCTCCTGTCAGCCAACACTTGTATTAATGGCAGCATTGTTTCGAACAGTCACATTGCCACAGGTGTGTGTAGGGTTCTCTGATCTTTGGGGTGAAGGAGCATGAATTGCACTGACTGCTTGTTGCCTGCTATGTGTGCATGTAAGGTGAACAGCATGCTAACATCCTTGTTTCTGAGGGTGAGAACTTTAAATACAACAGACTTTGGATGAGAAAGGGGAGAAAAGAACCGACATTCAGGTAAGTAATAAATATCACACTGTGTGTTTTCCACCAGCAGGACATCATGTAGTCCATTGGTCCCGGACGAGGGCCCTTGGAGTACTGATAGTTGCCACTGTATTAATGGCCTGCTGCGCTGACCTCTGCACGGAGAACATCCAGCCCATACTGACCCATTCCTCGATCTCCCTGGTAATGAAAATGTTTTGTTTGCTATAGAGGAAGAAAAAAATGCTTTGATTCAAACTCATTGCTCCTTGGTTGTTGTTAACACCACCTTAGCATGTAGAAGAAGAGGCAAACCTTTGATTAATACACATTTAGATAAACTAAATCCAAAGCAATGATGCATCTACCTCAACGTGTTTCTGTGTATTTCCTGTTGCAGTACTTCATCAGTGTCACACTGTTGGCCATGGTGCCAGAGCTTCCTGAGATTGTCAACGGGATCCTATTTGCACTGCAGAACAACATCAGCCTGAGGTACCACTATCATTTAATCCCTATATAAAGGCCATACGTGCCATAACACTACCTATCAATAACACCTGTGAATATAAAGCTGTGCACATGTGCAATATACCCTAGTGTAATTCAATTATTTTTTCTCTCAATTTATTTCAAATCAGCAAACAGCACCAGCTACTGTACCATATGGTCACTTGGTGTACTTATCTGCTTTTTTTCCCTTATTGTGTTTGTATTATTAATAACGTGTGCATAATTAATTATTTCAAATATGTGAGTTTTATTCTCTTTACTTTATCTGCACTTTTCTTCTGCTGTTGTAATAAGTTACATTTCGCCGTTGCGGGACGAATACAGGGATTCTTATTTACTTCATTTTGAGCTATCTGACAAGCAAGCACAATATCTAATGCACAGAAATGTGTGATAGTTCAATGTCGCCTAGTTGATAACAAAGTCCAATAAGCCATTTTAAAAATAAGTGTAATACATATTTTAACTTGTATTTTTTTGGTCTACAGCCTTGAAGTGGGCAGTTGCATTGCTGTGCAGGTGTGCATGATTCAGATTCCCCTGCTCATTCTCTTCAACGCCTTCTACGTAAGTGTCATGTTTTGTGATGAATACATCTCTGTACATAATGAACTAGTTTCAGTCCTGCAACGGCAAACGTTTTATCTTCTCCCAGGATGTTGGATTTGTGCTCGTGTTCAGTGATATCCACCTCTGGGCCAGCATCTTCAGTGTCATTCTGGTCAATTACATCTTCATGGATGGAAAGTGCGACTACTTTCAGGGTGAGTCATAATGCTCAGATTTCTCCACATCACAAATAAACAGCATCAGTTCACAGTGACCGAGACAGATTCTTCAGATGTTTCATCAAGTACACAATCAGTCATATCTAACTTCTGAAGCATGCAGAGTCATGAGGAAGCGTGGGGCTGTGGGCTGATTTTTGTTTTAGTCTTGATGGTCGAGCTTTATGGTTTTTAATTCATTCTGTTTGGTTTGCAGGCACTGCTCTAGTGGTGGTCTACCTCATCCTTTTGGCTCTTTACTTCTTCGCTCCTTCTCCACGCTCTTGTTGATTCTCCAACATTTCCAGTGGGTTCAGCGACTCAAAAGATGGAAAAAGATTTGGATTGAGTTTTGAAATTGCCCAGTAAAGCTGTGAGTGAATAGCTGTGCTCTATTTGTCAATATATGATATTGAAATTATGTTTTGGGTGCTGGAACAGGTTCTTGGGGGAAAAAAAGAAAGTATTTTGCTGTTGCAATTAAATGTAAATTTGTAGTAATTATTTTCACATCTGATATGATATATGTGGTTTATAAAGAAAATAATAAATGCAACAATTTATAAAACATGAAAGAAGAACATTTGTTTATCTTCACTGCCAACATCCTTGTGTATTTACCAAAGGAGTTTGCAAAATGCACACCACTATAATTTTTGGGGATATTAATTATATATGAAGTTAATTCCTAACATTGGCACATTAAGTATGGCCACATAACAGGACAAATGGCATGCATGTTATATCTTTGATTTAATATGCATTCTCTGGTTGGACATGGCAACATGAGCTCATGCAGAACCTAGCACAACATATTCCTGTCGTGCATCATGCTCATATTTAGTGAAAGCGAGCCTTGGTTCAGAGAGCTATTCACAGAACCTTTTATTGACAGTACTCAAACACAACATTCACATAATACTACTGTACAACACTTTAGTGGTCACCTTTTTAAAATGATTTCCTAAAATAAAGGTTTGATCATAAAAAAAAAAGAAGCAGGACATGACATCATGAACGGAGTTATGCAGAACAAAAGGAAAAGGGAAAGTAGAGCAGGCAGATCAAAGCATCTCGTCCTAGGCCTCCCCTCATCTCTTATCACTCATCACTTTGTTCGAGTTGCAACATCATTTGGCATCTGTTAAAATCGCGAGTTAAACATAGCAACTGTAATGAACTCATTAACTTGACACACTTTATGCCCAAAAGGCCCAATGTGATGCATCCTGAAGTCTGGCCATGAACAGGAGAATCAAAGCCTCTGCATCCTTTCAACAGGATACATGATTGTTATTTTTTCAAAAGAAGGAGTGTTTTTATATAAATGGTTTAAGTGTTTAACAAAAACGCTTTCATGTCTAAACATAAGATCTTTTACTGCCAATATTTCAGCCCCATCAAAAGTTTGAAAAAGGCACTGCAGTACAACAAATATTTCTAAAAGCCTGCTTCTAAATCAACCTGTGCAAAACGGTATCAACAAAGAGGGAGTAAAAGTGAACACAATTAAGTCTTTATTTGATAAAAGCATTTCCAATTAAGTTCGAAGAGCACCAAATTCACAGTGATGTGTTGCATGGTTTGGTTTACAAATGAGAAAGCAAACAGGGAGAAAGTAAATGGTTTTGAACTTTTTTGCAGACTGTTTTTGCGTCTAGGCTGTAAATGTATGATGGAGAAAACAGGAAATACAAGGCTCAGAGACAGGCAAACCCTGAAGTCAACCTTTCCTTCACAAACTAAGAGCATACAGTGTTCCTGTATGTCTTACCTATCTTACAACATCTTACTCATGATCATTTTCAAGGCAGACCATAACTTTAAAATTAAAAAACGTTTTTCCTTCCCTCTAGACGAACACTGGTTTTGCTTGATCTCATACCATAAAGATATAGCAAATAAAAAGGCTGCTTGGAAGGTTGCAAACATATTTAAAAAAACCTAAAACAAATCATACATGAGATTTGAATTCAGTTGGCTAAAATGTGCAAAAACATTGGCATGGTCTTTAGCAAAACCCCTGTCTGCCACTTATTTTGACTGAAGGTGAGCTGCTTATAGGATCTATAAAAAAAAAGAAAATGTCTACAAGCATGTAAGACAAAGTGCAAACAGCAATACCGGGGGGTGAGAATACCCCCAGGGAAACTGATTTAGTCCTTCAAATAAATACACATGCATTCGTCCTTTGCACAGAATTCTTAAAAGTACTGGAGAAGGTAGGTTTGTTTTATCATGGGGCGGGTTGCTGAAGACAAGACATGGCAAAGTAAAGTATTTCCAGTTGTCACAGGGTGGAGGATGAGGAGCAGGATTTAGCTTGACACAAAGGCATCATGTAAGGAACCGTGGTGGCTGGGGGGGGGTTGAGTAAAATCCATTAAACATTCCATATTTACTTTCTTTATTATTACTAAAACTGCGAAAGAAATAAGGACAAAAAAAAAGGCATCCCATTGTTTTTAGTTTTAAGGCGGGCTACGTTAGGTAGGGGAAGGAAAGGGCATTTTCCCGAGAATTTAGCTATGAATCAAATTCTGTGCTCTGTCAGACCTCGTCTCCTCCCGGCCCGTCCATGTATTTGTCCATCCTCCACTGTGCGGCCTATTTCAAGCGTTCAATGAGTTCCTGTGTGAGGCCCAGGTTGAGCAGCTGCATTGTGGGGAGTGAAGTCAGATGGGGAAAGGCCTTGAGTAGCTTCTCCCAGCAGAGCTCCAGCAGGCTGGGCCCAGCCAGCCAGATCTTAAACAGAGAGCCAGTTCTCTTGTTCTCATGGATGTTCACCACACCACCGTGGATGTACATACAGCCAGCCTGGGGTGGGGAGAAAGTACAAATATTATATCCAGTATATATCTACTAAAGATAATACCTGGGTTTTGAGGTTCTGAGGTCCCCTTTGGTGCAGTTTGGGAGACTGTGATGCATTCAGTGTGTTTTGTGCAATTACAATATTGCAAAAGTTTAATTATAGGTTCATTGACCACCATCTGAAACAAAGAAGATCACTGTCGCTCACATTTCCCTTCACTCTAGTACAGGGGTGGCCAACCAGTCAGAGACGAAGAGACAATTATTTGACTGTGTTACTGCAAAGAGCCACATCATACACACATCGTGGATGTATGTCCGCCCACTTCTCTCTTGCCCTTTCTCTTTTGCGCTCACCCTTTCTGTGTGCTCCAGGGGCATAGCTAGTTTTGAAGTTTGAGTGGGGTGGACTTCACATCCTCTAGGGGGGTCCGGGGGCATTCCCCGGGCAGATTTTTAAAAACATTTGAAAGTGAATTGCATGCTTCTGGTGCACTTTGAGAGCAAAATTAAGAGGCTACACAATAGAACTGTGTGGTCTTGGTAAGGGGAGGGGGCACAACTCTCAACACTAATGTGAGACATATAATATATATATATACATTTTTCTTTTCAATTTCGAAATGTTCATTTGGGTGGGATTTATTTTTTTTAGGTGGGCTGAAGTTCACCTAAAATAGGTATAGCTACGCCACTGGTGTGCTCCCTCACTCTATTCCTCTGTGCCCCTCTCTATCTCTCACACATAGAAAATGAAAATCTAAAAATGTACAATAATTGACACACACACACACACACACACACACACACACACACACACACACACACACACACACACACACACACACACACACACACACACACACACACACACACACTCAAAGACACACACTCCAATAGAGACACACTCTGTCACACAGACAGACACACATACCTCTGCTCAGCCAGACTTCTTGTAAATGTCACACACCATGATATTGACAGAATCAGTATTAAGACCAGAGGCCAGTTATTTTCAGCCATTAAGATTGTGTGCACTGCCTCACACACACTCTCACTTCATCATGTGAAAACTATTTCTGTATTACTAAGCATGCTGGTTTTTTGAACGAAGTTGGCATTCATTGCGTTGAACACTCCTTTACAAATCTGGCTTACAATATTTAAATGTTGGTATTTAAAACAAACCCATGACTAAGGTTGGTTCAAATACTGCTTCATGACAGATATTTAAAAATAAATGAAGTGTATTTTAGTTAATTATCCTCTCATGATAACTATCTCAACTTTTACCTGACCCTAAGACTGGCAGAAGCTCTGCTGACAGAGATGCACTTTCTCTCTTATTTATTTCGTTATCGCGATTCAGCAACTCAGGAGTCCTTCTGTGTCGGTGGCCATCTTTCCGTGAACAGGCCCTCTCACACACATCTACAACTGCAAAGTGTTACCGTTTTGATTTGACAACTTTGTATTGAGTTATTACGGTTTTATCTGAGTTTCATTTTCGCCGTTCAGAAGCAGATCTCTCCCTTCCCTGTCACATCGCGAGTGCAGTAGAACCCGCCTCCTGTACTGCAGGATCTGCATTCTGATTGGCTAAAGCACTTCTGTGTCGAAAACTCTGTGTAACGATTGGCCTGGAACTTGTGTGTCGTTAACCCTTTTTGAACCTGGATACATATGCGCAAAAAAACCCACACAATTAAAATTCCATATGTACTGAGGAGCCGCATGAGACTGGGCAAAGAGCCGCATGCGGCTCGAGAGCCGCGGGTTGGCCACCCCTGCTCTAGTAGGAAGCTTGACTAATGTTAAGGGATTTGTTTTCAGCATTTATAAGAATCTCATGTCTTGCATTACATGATTAAATTACTGTCATCAGCATGTAGCCTACTTCACTTCTCTTTGTCTAAATGAAGAGGATCGAGTAACCAGGTTCCCCTAAAACTGAAGCTCATTATCTGAACATGAATGTGTTGAGTAACTAGAAAGACTGGTGTACTAACTGGAGTGACAGCAGCACAGTGGAAGTACGCCGGCTCAGGCATCACTGCTGGTAGTTTACTCCACTGGAAAGTCTGCAGGTTGATCTTCCACAGATCAGCTAATATCAATTCCCCATTGTAGCCTCCACAGATAAATACATCTACAACACAGAAAGAAGAACCGTCAGAAACTGCTGTACTTTCAAATCACTTGCACATGTGATATCAAATGTCAGGATGATGGCAGAGTAACAGAAGTAGAATTTTTATCAGATGATATCCGTTGCGGAGCGTCTCACCGTTTCGAATTTGTACACAGCTATGGCATCTCCTGGGAGCAGGATACCCTGTCAGAAGCACAGACATTTTTAGAATGGCTTTGTGAGAGAACAAAAACAGGCTCAGTTTATAATACAGAATACACACCTATTTTGTCTTGAGGTTTAGTTGTAATCTCCTCCCAGGAATTTGTCTCCAGATTGTAAGCATGTATCTATTAAACAGACACAATAATTACGGTGAGGCTAAGGGAGTGTACAGAAGAAAACAGTAACATAAACAGTGAAAAGCATTTTGAATTATGGCTGGCACACAGTGTAATGTGTTTGGTAAGTTATACCCTTATTGATGTTGTACCTTGTCCAGAGGGTAAGATGTCCAGGAAGTTCCTCCTCCTAGAATGTAGATCCTCTGTCCGTCATGTGCTATTTCATGCCTGTAACTGTAACAAATACAACAGCATGTCGTGTCATGGAAATTGACTGACATCTATAGCTATGTTTGATCCTCCAGCACATTCAGGCGTCTGATAGACATACCGTTCCTCAGGCAGGTCGTCAGGAGGGTTGTTGGGCTTGAGATGAATCCACTCCCTGGTGGTCAAGTCCAGCCTGTGCAGGTCTGTGCTGTAGATGTAGCCCGTTGTCCCTCCAAATACGTACAGAAAGCCATTTATAATAACCATTGCCTGAAGAAGGAAAGATATAAATAAACCTCAGAATAATAGTACAACATGTCTCTACAATGTTTCCAAACCCTACTTTGAATTTGACCCACAGATGGCAGGGTGATTTAAGAGGTTACCTGTCCATAGATTCTGTTGGGCTTCTTCCCCCGACAGTTGAGCAGTGACCACCGCTTGTACTTCACGTTACAAACATGTACGTCGTTGCCATTATTTTCTCCAAAGGGGATCCCGGTGCCGCCAAACACCAGGAGGTTGTTTCCGTGCAAAACAGCTAAAAGCAACATAGGAACACTAATCTCAACTTGACACATTTTGCAACAGAAAACTGGGATTTTGTCTGTGTAATGTTCAAACAATGTTTCACCTGACATGGATGCCAGCTCTGTGGGCATATAGCCCTCTGTTTGAATCTGCTGCCAGCAGCCCGTGGCAAAGTGGTACCTCCACAGCTCCCTGAACAGTGGATAGTCTTCATTCTCTGAGCCTCCTGATTCATCATAGTCAGGGTTGTACCCTCCAAAAACATAAAGGTTTGTGTTGTCGGCAACACAGCGATGCCCACTGCGGGCAGGGGGAGTGCGGTGGCCTGGAGAGGGAGGAATATATTTTAATGAGGAGCGAGAGCATGCTGGCAGAGGTACAAGACCGATAGGATAAAAACCCGAAAAAAGCAAAGAGATAAAATTACAAGTTACAATACAGTTAATATTTCTTTTTGTACTGCTACCTAAATCAAATAAAAATAGAACTGAGGAATGTTTAGTGGAGGCATGGTCGAAAGCACAGATACAAATCTAACGCCAGTAGCACAATAACAGTTATTGTTTTTTTATATGTCTCAAACCTAATCAGATAATTCTGAATTGCAGGACACCATGATTTACTGGAACACTTCCATCCATTCATTCATTACATTAGACTGGCAGATAGTTTTGTCCAAAAGACAACAAGGGAAACAGACTCTAGATCTTAATGCGATCAGGAATCTTAAGCACAGCCGTTCCAATTCAACAGCTAAGTGTGTTCAGAGAGCTATACAATACCTAGAGTTAATGTTTCATTCACTTCTGACATGCAAGACAAGCACAAACCTCTACCAACATAGCTGGAAAGCATAGGGGGGAAAGGCTGTTCCTATGGGCTGCATTTGTCAGTGGTTAGAGGTCTTTAAGAACTATTCATTTCTAGAACTGCTACACTGTAAAAACTAAAAATGTATGTCATGTCATATGTTAATACAATAGATATCACAAAAAAGTTTTCTGGTAAACCGTTTAATAATAGAATGAGCAGTTGGAGTTAGTATGTGCTTGTTATAATGCCACTCAAAATATGAATCTATCACAATGACTCCATATAAAGAAAATTAATAAGCATATCAAATTATTGTTCAACCCTAGTAACCAGTTAGTTGAGTGAATATTATCAAAGAAAAGCAAAACAATACATTATACATGTATATAGTTGTTTATGGTGACAAAGCATCTCACATCATTTAATATATTTTGCAGCTGCTTGTCAATATTATATCCTGCAAAGTAATTAAAGATACTGCATAAATATAGTGGAGTTAAAGTACAAGACATTTACCTCTGACGTGTAGTGGAATAAAAGTACAAAGTGATATCAAATGGAAAAATGGTACTGAATTACAGCACTTGAGTGCATGTACTTAGCTACTGAAAACCACTGATTTCCTGGAGATAATGATTATTATTGTTATTAATATGTGTTACCCAGTAACGATACACAGCCCTGACTCATCACACAGCCTGACAGCGAGGTGTGTGCAGGTCTGTAAAACCTAGCTAATAATCACTGACTGTGTTTCGGGACATATTGCTACTTAGATGACTGTGTAGCAAAACTATAGTGTTTTACCGAAAATTAAACACTAAGATAACCCTTTTTAATCCATTTAGTAACACGTATTGTTTTGGACATGGTGTTTAAAAATCTATTTAAACTGCAGATAGCTGAATTTTGCTAGCTTGAACACAGAGCTTAGCAATGTCACCAGTAAGGGGCAACGCCGGACATTTTTACATATAGAGGTGGCATAGTATGGTGGAGCAGATGACCTCAGTCACACATTTTTTATTTGAGTGGCAAAATGTGCCATGGTTCAGTTTAAACCTGTCGTTAGCATCTGGTGCTAATGTTGTTGACCGACCTGCTAACGTCTCCCCGTGTGGCGGCCTGTGTGTTAGCTTCTCGAATTTATTCAGCTGGTCTCGCGTGCGAGCTCCTTCAGCGTCGGACATCTTTTCCCCGTTATAATCCAGTCCTTGAAAACTTCAAATTAAATAAAAACAACATAAAGTGCTGATAAAACATTATAAATCATTTCATGTCTCAGTCAGTATGAAGCCATTCACAAATGTTACCCCCTAGCCGTGAGGTACCTGACCAATCATGGGGCTTGTTATTAGGACGTGGCGTCATTTGAGATAGGCGGGGCTGCGCGTGTCAGTGGTCGGTCTCCACAACAACATTTAGTTTTAATTGTGCGGTGCATGGACCGCTAGCGCTGGAGAGGGTTCATCTGTGGAAAGTTTCTCACCATACAAATACGCACACCGGCAGAGCTGTGGCGGAATTTAGAAGAAGAAAACATTGAATCCAAAATCCTCCACGTACAAGTTATAGTTTTTCGTTATGGGTTCATAGTAGGCTAGTTATATCATCTTATGTAAACACATCTTCATGACATTAAACTCCCCAAATGCCCATTAGGAGTGCAGCTTAGTGGCATCAGTAAACATTACATCCAGTTCCCCCACCCTGACCTCAGGCTGTTAGAAATGTTTCTGAGAGGGGCAAACTTTTTGTGACCATGATGGCTTCATCAGTAGAGAGCTGTTCTCTCTTTGTGTAATAATAAAAATTAAAAATCTCATCAGCAAGGCACTACAGAAAGTATAGGGTTGAGTTGAAGGCAGAGGACATGTTAGTGATTGAGGGCCTGAATCAAATGCCAGTGTTAGCCAAAGCTTTCATCTGAGGAATTATGAGACATATATATATATATATATATACATGTCACAGATATACCCCCTATATATATATATACCCCTATATATATATATCTGTGAGATATATCACAGATATACCCCCTCCATAATTTAAATACTGCTGGACAGTGAAGGGAGTCAGGCAGGTTCGGTGGACTCAGGCTCGTGCTCCGTCGGGGTCTCACAAAGCGGAACGATTGGTTTCATGTCTTATTTTCCGGCGGACCACAGAGCCGATCATGGCGACTCTCAGCGGCAGTCGTGGGGATCGCTTCGGCAACACTAATCAACAAAAGTCTTCTTTTGCATCTCCAGAGAAAGTCCGAGAACTTCTTAATGCAGGGGTGTCCTCAACACAAATCGGATCTAGTAGGTGGGTTTTCGGAACAGTTGTGCCCTCATTTGTTTGATTTGAAGGAGCCGAAGAACAAGTTGACATGAGCTAATTTGGCTAGCCACTTAGCTTGCTCTGCTGTTGCTTTAGCCGCCTTCTCTCAGCGGAATGTGAGGAGGGACAAGTCTACAGATATTGGAAGCTAGTAGGCCAGGAATGCGACTTTGATCACCATTATTTATTTATGCTTGCAGTTGTAATTTGGTCCATTTACCGGACTGATTTGTTATGGTAGTCATTGTGCTTTCGCTGCCGTGATGTTTCAGATAAGGGGGTGGGTACACAAAGTTCTTCTTTAGTATGGCCCTCCATTGTTTGCTTTAACAGCATTATAAATGTTACTCAAGTAAAATTAAGTAGGCCTATTAGCATAGAAATGCACTTAAAGTACTGACAATAAAAGTAGTCATTGTTTGATTGGTCCATTTCAGAATAATATCTCTGATATGTTTTATAATGATTGATCATTAAAGTGTTCTCAGAGCTGGTAAAGGTGCAGCTAGTTTTAATGGCTCTGTATACTGCAGGGTAGCTGCTGGATTTACTGCCAGGTGAACTAAAGTCTGATTTAAGGGCTGATTATATTTCTCATCATTAATCCAGATCTGTAAAGTAACTAGTGGAGTAAAAGTACACAATTCATCTTTGAATAGTAGTGGGGTAGAAGTACAAAGTAGAAAATAAATTCAAATACTCCAGTAAAACTACAAGTCCGTCTAAATTGTACTTGAGTTAATATATTTAGTAACTTTACACCACTGCTTTTAATATCTGATATATTTTCCACTTGCTGCCCAGCCATCAATGTCTGATTTCCTACTGTGCATTAGTATAGCAGACAGTTTGTTGTAAGCAGCAGGGTAGAATGAAGCTGCTAATATGCTGCCTAGGCTGTTTCTGAGCATTACTATCCCAGCAATGAACTTATACTTGTTTTTTTGCACCCGGTAAGTCTGCAGTAAGCATTACAGTCCACCTGAGCAAGAGAAGAAATTGGCACTCGTACAAATATACTAACATTCAATTAAAATCACGTTGTTTTTTTTGACAATCTGTTTTTCTCCATGTGTATTTCAGTGAACTAGAAAATGTGAAATTTCTGGAAGTAAAAAGCAACACTCAAGCAACTTGTGAGGCAACGAACAAAGAGGCATTTTTCTCAAGAGTGGAGTCCTATTCAATATCCTTTTACTAATTTTAAACCCAGTATGATGCATCCAGATCTTTCTGCATTACATGTGATCACTAATAAAGACGGCTCAGGATGATATTGAAATGTCACATCTATTGAAATGATATGATCCATGTATAGCTATCTGATGTTAGAGTGTTAATGAATGTGATGATACTATTTATGTGAGTGAAGATTTCCTTAGCATGGCACTGTTTGAAATGGGCAGGCAAACCTCGCACACTGTCCCCCCTCATTTGCGCCAGATATGGCTGGATCAACGTCGGCTGCGATATGCTCAAGTGCTCCAGCTGCCAGGCGTTCCTCTGTGCAACACTACAACCAACTTTGGACTTTGAAAAATGTAAGCAAAAGTAACAAAAAAACACAAGGTGAAATTTCATTTTGGCAAGGTAACCCTAACGTCTGCCAAAAAAAATGAAAGGTCAAGCATCTCTCTTTGTGTCTTAATAGATGGATCCCGCATTGCGGAGATTTCGAGGCAGCTTCAGATGCAGCATGAGAACTTTTGTCCCTGGCCTGACTTTCCAAGCCCAGGTAGGAGCAACCTTACAAACACAATCAATAACCAGCACGTGTCATTTCAGCTGAATTTACCCCGAGTTATCTACATTTTGGTCAAGGTGATTGTTGATGTAATTTCAGAGCGTTTCTGGCTGCTTCCAGCATGTGAACCGTCAGCCCTTCTCACCGCCTTCTTAGAGCGTTTCCAGAGCACCTGTCTGCTAGCACAGCAGCTGCCTGCCATGAAGCCGGAGCAGCTGAAGTGTATGGTGAGTCAGGATAAGAGACTTAGTGTTTTGGATACGGACAAAAATGCACTCCTTATAAAAATGTTGAAGAACTCTTCCCGGAGTTTATGGAAAGGACTGTCAGGTTATTTGTTAAAAAAAAACGTACGTCATTAATATCCCTTTTTCCTGTGTAGTCTTTGACAGAGGAGGTCATCAGTGTTATACTGCAGCTGATCGAGGATGAACAAAAGAAAAAGAGAGATTCTCCGTGTTCTGAACCCTTGGCTGTCCAGGTGGCTGCATGCATAGTTTCTCTCTGTGGCTGGTCTGCAAGGTGAGATGCTTGACTATTCAATACACTTTAACACATTCACTTTTTCTTGTACACACAAATTGCTAAACAGTGGACATGAAAGTAGAGTTGAGGTCATTTAGATCATTAAAGGCCTACTGAAACGTTTTTTTTTGTTTAACTAAAATGGGGATAGCAGTTCAGTTCTATGTATATTACTTGATCGTTTGGTTAAATTCTTGTATTTTTGGGCAGTACGTACAAGCAGAATTATTGACAAGAAAAACGATTTTTATCAGCCTGCGAGGACCTTCTCAAAACAGTCTGCCTGTACCGGAAGTAGCAGAAGACTTTCGCGTGACGTCACAAGTGTCACAGTACCGGTGTTTCAACCATGGCTAGCAGTACTAGTGAGAGTGATTTCAGTGAACATGTGTCTGTTTCTGTTGGTGCTGAACACGAAAGCGTCAGTGAGCGCTCTGATAATGGAAATAGAACCGTAATATTTTTTCACTTCGCTTTTTTTCTTATGTATCTGTTTTGTTTGTGCTGGATTATACAACTACTCAAGATATTGCAAGGAAAACAATGTAGATATTCTACAACTCTGGATTCTTGCGAACATTTCAAGACCATGCATGCTGGGCTAACTTATTGGTACGGCCATACAGACAACTTACAATGTAGGAAGGCAGCGAATGGAGGGGGTGCATTTTGATATGTTATACATTGGGATAAACATATTGTACACACAAAATATATGTTTATTCATGGAAAGTTTCACATGTATCGATTGTTGAGACTCTCAGCTTTCAAATGATATATAGCAGCACTATGGTAGTTCATGCTTTTTGTGTGTCACCCAATCTGCCCGTGTCCACTTCACCTCCCGATTCCAAGCTCTGGCAAGACTGTCATCTTTCGGGAATGTAAACAATGACACTCCGTCCGAGTTGGTGTTGCTGCAAAAGGCCGCAATGCATCGTTTCCCAGTTGCGATTTTCATCATTTTAGCCTAGAAATGACAAAGCAAAACACGACGAAACACACCGGCAACAATGGACGCCACACTTGTGGTTACACTTGTGACGTCACGACGGAGCTCAGCCCCCAAGGGTCTCAAACGAGAGTTTTCCCGAGATTTCCTGGCGCGCAATTTTAAAGTATTAATTACTCGTTAATTCGACCGCAATGACATGGGTTGCAATGATATATGTTATTCAGTTGTATATGTACTATTAGACTGCGTGGTGTGTAGTGCTGCACTTCAGTAGGCCTTTAAGTCAACCAAGACCTGGGGTACAGTCGAATAGTCAGTTTAGCTTAGGAAGGTTCCTAACGGAGCGAAATGACCCGGAAGTTCCTCAGTGGCAGCCATGATAAAAGCCTGTTACATTTCTCTAGATGATAGGAAAGAAGCTTTGAAACTTCCTTTATTACCTCCTTTAGCTTAGGAAACACTGGACCTTCCTTTACGAAAGGAAAGGAGAAAATGCCCTTGCATATGGCCTTTGTACCCTAAAAGAATTTGTGACACACAAGGCCAAATGGCTTTGCCCCTAAAATGACGAAATTCCAAGCCTGGTGACAAGCATAAGTTTCACTTTCCTTTTTTATTTCAATTCCAACCTTTGTATTGAAGAATATGTCTCACTGCTGTCCTCGTTCATAAAGCATGAAACAACACCATCAGAGAGCACGGTGCATAGTAGATGCGCTTTCAGTAGTCCCCTTTATAGAAGCTGTATTTCAGCAGACGCACATTGATAACGTCCGCTGGCGCATCATCAATACGTGGGATAGTGAAAGTGCAGTCGGATTCTCAAAGCACCGCAGTCTCTTTTCCTTCCTCAAGTCCTTTTGAATTCTTCTATCCACTATTTCTTAACTCCGTGACGTTTCACACAAAGGTAAAGGAATAGTAGATAGGAGCTGATTTTTTGACTATTCGACTGTACCCCTGGTTTTAGATGTCTGAACCCTGATTTTGTATTTATTTTCAGCCCGGCCCTGCAAGCCATGAACCTGCCCATCCTCAGATGCTCGTACTGTATGCGCAAGGTGGGCTTGTGGAACTTCTTCCAGATGGAGGGAACGCTATGCGATGGAGACGCTTCAACACATACTGTAAGGCCCTCTACTCCAACCACAGGTACTGCTGCAGTGGCCCCGTCTGAGGGCCAGGGGGACCTGCTTGCTTCTGCCTCATCCACCCCTCCATGTCGCATGAAGCTGAGGAGCCGGGACTCCACCCGATCTGACCAGGCAAGCTTTAAACAGGGTTGACATGCTAAACTAGCTTAGCTCATATGCATATATTCATTTAAAGCAGAACTATTTAACATAGTGTGTAACAATGGTAAGTGAAATGCACTTGTTTAAAATGCTCTGGTTTTTGTTACAGGGTGAGGGAACTTCTTCCCCCGTGTCTTTGCGGGCCCGAAGCAGAGACTCACCAAGCCCCGTTGAAGAGCTTCAAAGTCCTTTGGGCAAGGGCAAAAGGACTGCGACTCGCGGTAGAGGACAGGGGGATAACGCTGGTTCTGAGTGCCCTGCCAGCCCACGGCCCCCTCCTAAACGCCTGTGCCTGTCATCAGTTGGTGGTCCTGTAAGAACTAACATTTTTGCTGATTTCACACCTTGCTTTTGTGCAGTTTTATTATGGCACAGGGCCAACTTATGATACAGTGCTGCCTGGTCATTTTCAATTCTTAATTCTATGCAATCTCATTCATGAATGACATTTTACACCCATTAACATTTGCAAGGACATCTGTTTACATCAGAGTTAGTGCCATTAGTGTCTTTAAACGACTGCATCTGCAATAGACAATGATAATAATGACTTGTGCACAGGTACAAAGGGGTAGAAACAATTATTGGGATACAAGTACTGTCAAAAACCCCTGGTTTGCAAGCAGTGTTATGCAAACCGTGCTCTCAAAGTAACGACAGCACAGATTCTTGAGAATATATAAACATTATTTCCCTTAGGAAAGACTAGTACATTTATTTATATAGCCCCTTTCAACACAAGGCAATTCAAAGTGCTTTACAAAAAATGAAAGACATAAAGAGCACTAAGAAGTAGTGCAGCGGAAAAGCATTATAAAACAGTCATTAAAAAGCAAAGATAATACAATGAAACGAGTGCATGAATAAAAGTTACAGTGCCGTGTGAGATATGAATAGTTCAATTAAAAGCAGTGACAAAAAGATGAGTCTTCAGTGTGGATTTAAAAGTAGTAAGAGCAGCAGGTTTCTGAGAGATTGTTCCAGATATTTGGAGCATAATAACAGAACGCTGCTTCTCCTTGTTGATTTCTGACTCTGATGCCTCTCCACCAAACCGGATCCGGTTCAAGTTCCGATCTTTTGCTTTTCTGGCGCTTTTCTGGTTCTAGCCTGTAGCACCCCTTGTGTTTCCACCGCTCAGATAAATGGAGCTGCGTCATTGTGTCATTGTTTGCCTCATGACGTAACCGTTTACGTGCCTTCTTATGACTGATTCATATTCACTGTCTGACTGTCACACAAGCAGCTGATGCATACCCCCCCTCCCCATAAGTGTATGTGGTTCAGTCTGAATTGACGCTGTTTGGCATCACAACCGCTGTTATGAAAGTGTCTCTGGCATTAGACAGGTGATGTTAGCATAGCAAGCGAGGCTACTCTGACTATCTTTACTACTTCGCTATCTATTGTGGCATAAGCCGTTTTCTACAGGCATATTTTACCGGCGTAGTTTTCGTTATGATTTTACTTCTGATGGCAACCTGTGTAGCCCATGTATTGATTCCATCCGAGCTGCAATAATACAAGACAACAGGAAAACATCTGCCTGCTCTTCTCAATGATCAATCACACCGAACGGATGGTGATTAAAGTGAGGTCAAAATAAACAACACTGAGCCTGGTTAGTGTTGCCTGACTTTATAAAGTGTGTGTTTTATAAGTGCATGGTCTCGTTCTATTCACTTTGCTCAGCAATACTGCTTGTTACAACTTGTACTCGCTGTGCTCGCCATGAACTGTTATTGCTCAGGTTAATCTCCCCCATCCGAAGTAAGCGTGACGTATTGGATCTTGGATCTTGTCGGGAAGCCGAGTGGGGCCAGAAAGATCCGGTTCTGCCAGTGCAGTGGAAACACGAAAAACCAGATCTTTATCGGCTCCAGCTCCCGCTCCGGGTTGGTGGAAAAATGGCATAATAGATGTTTTAGTGAGACCTGTAAAGACACCATTACAGTTGCACGGTCTACTGAAGATAAAAGCATGGACACATTTTTCCAAATCCTGCTGTGACATTAGTCTTTTACTCTTAGATATATTCTTAAGGTGATAGTAGGGGACTTAGTAATTGTTTTAATGTGGCTGTTGGTTTGAACATTGTCAACTGAAGCTCAGAACTGACTATTATTTGTTCCTCTTTGACTCCAAAAACTATTACCTGAGTTTTATCTTTGTTTAATTGGAGAAAGTTTTGACTCATCCAGTCATTGATTTGTTCATGATTTGTTTGAATTGTATCATAGTCTCCTGTGGAAATGGTTATGTACATTTCTGTGTTGTCTGCAAAGTTATGGTAGCTTATTCACCGTAGAATCCTGAGATGAAATTCTAATCTCAATTTTGAAAAAAATATAATCCTAAACGTGGTTACATTTTAAAGAGAGTTTAGTATTACTTACTGGAATTGGCTGTTACAAAACAACCTTCTTTTTCCAGGATGATCTCCTGCCCAAGAATGCGTTCGACCCCCTGGCTCAGCACAGAGACTGGTGTCCCTGGGTCTCTGTGGGAAAGGAGAATGTGGATCCAGGTGTGATCCCCTTTTTGGATGGAGGCTCTGTGATGCATCAGCAGGGCTGGAAGGCTGCTCTCAATCTCCTCATGCCAATGAAGAAAAACTCCAACCTAGCAGGAGGAAGCCCAGGACAGGCAAGTCGACACTACTGAGCTCAACCTATTGGCAACAAAACTTACCACACATGGCATGAAAATGATGCACAGACTTGATGTTTTCTTTTTTACAGTTATCACTTCTCTATTTAGCTGTAGTTTAAACAATATCAAACGTTTTTCTCTTTTTTCTCCCAGGGCCCTCGGGACAAGTCTAAAAGGGTGTTTGCTATATTTCGTCAGTGGCAGGTATCCTACTCTCCGTCTCAGTAGACTGTTTCCATCACACAGCATTTCAACACTGAATTGATGAACTGAGCGGCTGTTATTTTTTGGTACAGAGTCCAATGACAGGAGTGTCATATCATATCGATGTATGCCATCCCTTTTCAAAGTCATGTTTACAGTCGAAAGTGTTTCTGGAGGGAAAGGAAGATGAATGTGTCTCCAAGCAAATAAATGATTGTGTTCTCTGAACAGTGAAATATGTGAAGGATGCCTGTTTGGCTTTACAACCTTTAAATCCTGATTCATGAACATTGAAATGTGCAGTATTTGGGGCTTCTATATGCCTGTATCATGTATACACAAGTAGCACGACATTTCTGCGAACAAATTAGCCACAAACCAGGCCTGTACCGTTTACCTCCCAAGAAGTCTGATTCAGCAGTCCATATCATCATGAGTCTGGATTTCTGTGAAATACAACAAAATAAATCCCTTATCCTGAGAAAAGGCCAAATGGCTTCACACTGGAAAGGCAATGTTTACCTTCAATGTATGTTGAGTCATTGGAGGGAGTGGTCAGTTTTTAACCTCAGATTAGCAAAAAAAACTGTGAGGAAGTACTCTGTGTGTGTGCCGTTGTGCTGAAAAGTAATGTGGATATAAGTTCTCTTTTGAAAAGAACAGTCCTTTTTTTGATATTGTCAGATATTTGTGTTCATACATCAATCCTGATTCCTGAAGGCAGGAGGAACCGTGTGCCATAACTTCAAACCTGTCTGGAATTACATTCAGGATGACAGTACTTCCTTTTTGCCTTCCTGTGACATCTCCATTCAAAATGCAGTTTTCTCTGTCTTGCATGTGGGTTTATCAAAGTAAATTTTCCTATAAGGGTTTAATAAAATGCTCTTCCAAAAGTGTGTTACACTGTGGTCCTCTGACATTTAACTTCAGAAAATATTAATGAAGATTCAGTGAAATATTGTATTGCAAAAACAAGGGAAATTCATTCAGATAGCGATGGGAGGGGACTTTTGGTAATGAAATCTGTTCCATTTGCTGCTATCTGATGCCTTTCAGCACTCACTCACTGGCAGCCATTTTGATGCCTGTAAACTCAAAACATTTGGTGTGAAGGGATCACAGTAACAAACACAATATGTTACTATGTCAATTTTACACAAATAACTTTTATGTTTCTTTTGTAATGGGCAGTCTTCACTGCATCATTTGTGATAACATGAAAAGGGGATTTCTGTTAACGCAGATATAATGAGGCTATACTGGGAGCAATGGTATAGTTTTAGCTATGGTTGTGCTCTTGTATACAATCTCTTCAATTGGTCTCCTTTGTATCCTGTATTACTGTATACTGTATTGCCACCTCCTCAGTCTGATTGAATGATATGATTTAAGTAGTATTTCTAAAATTAGATTCAAAGATCTGTATGTAGCAGACTGCAAGTTGGGGAAGGGTTTTATTTCAATGATTTCCAGCTGTGGCAAGACATTTTGAGTCATAAATCCAGCCATTCAGGACTTGGGTGTGTCATTTACGATCTGGAGGAGAACATGGAAGACAGGCAAAACCATGACAAAGCCAGTGCAACTGAATGAGGGCAAAACTGCAAAACCCTGAAGTAGTGAGGTTTATTTTAAACCATTATATTCCTACATTTATTTAATAATCATTACATATAAAACAACAGTGTAAATTGTGTCAAATAGCACTTTACAACGTGGAATGTAAAATACAAAAGTAAAAATGTCCTAAATAAAACTACAAACAATGCCATTTATGGTGACGTTTGTCGCAGATATATGACGTAGTCCGCGGAGGGATCCCAGGTTGTCAGAACCATGGTCAGAACGCAGAGGTATTGAACAGCAGAGGTCTAACGTTCAGCTTTCAGGAGACATTGAACAGTGAAGACGTTTTGCTGGAAACATTTGTGAACGCAAATGTTAACTTTCGGATAGTACCGTTTGCTAGACTGTCTAGCGTTTCGGGGGCTAGCTTTCAGTTTACTTACTGGTGTTCTGCGTTGGAAATAGGAAAATGTCGTCTCCAAGTCCGGGTAAAAGGCGAATGGATACCGATGTGGTGAAACTGTATCCTTTCTGAACATAAACAACAGTCGCTGTCTGTTAGCTATGTCTTGATGATGTGGAAATGTGATATGAGATACCCTATGTGTTGATGATGCTTGTTCCTCCTGATAACCCAAAGCAGAAAACGCTTTCATTGTGAATGTTTTTGTGTACACAACATTTTGCTAGCAAAGCCAAGTGTTAGCTATTTCTGTCCTGCGAACCCTCATTCGCTTATCGGGACAGCTGTGAAGGCTAATCAGATCAGCCTCTTGTCTTTTTACCATTTTACCAACTCTGTATGTGTTTGTAGTTAGCCTTAACGTTGGTTGTCTAGCATGCTGTGTATATTTGAAAATAGCTGAACAGACGCTAGTGTTATTCTCCTTTTCCAGGACAGCCTGTCATTGTGTTGCACCAGTATACCTGGTTGTGAATTAACACCTTTTCGAAAATGTGGTTTCTTTGTCCAGCCTGCTGTCAGGGGACTTAAGTCAAACTGGCCCTTTACACGTTGACACTGGAGCTTGTTTACATAACGTAAGGCTAACGTCAACTGAAAATACTGCTGTCTTTTGTTCTGACGTTACTCTCGTAAAACACTGGGATTCATGCGGCATTTGTAGCATTGATCTGAGCTTCGATTTTTGACTACCATTACTACCATATTTTTAATTGTGTTGTTGTATCTGCCAGTTGAACTGTTACATGGTGACGCTGCTGAGCCTGCTGGTTAATTTCAACATCAAAATGGCCACCTGATCTGTCTCACTGTACTTCAGTGTCTGCAGGCATCAATATCATTTTGTAATGGTTGTGATTTTTTGGTTCATAATATTTGGACGTTAACGTGGCAGCTGTTGGTTAAGTGGTACAGCAGGTGGCCTGCAGTTGTTCTCTGTGGAATGCTTGAACTTCTGGTGTGTTCTGTTTTCAAGTCACCATGTTTACTTTTGTCCTGCTGATGTTTTTGTGTAGCATCACTTAGAGCTGACAAAGGGAGCTCTGAGTTCAGCCATACCGATTCGTTTCCATTCCATAAAGTCTTCTAGAAGAATAGTTTGAACAACTAGTTTTGTTTTTGTCCCAACACAGTGGGAACCAGCTTCATGATTGGGTAGCCTGTTACTAGCCGGAAACCACAGGAGGGAGGGACTTTGAACAGCTGATGGGATGGCTGTACAGCTTAGTCAAATATGGGCCTAGAATTGGGCTGGTCTAAACAAACCAAAATCCAGGTTCAAAATATTGATTTTGTAGTAAAAGGCTTGAAGGGCTTAGTGTCAAATCTATTTTGAACGCTTATGTTGAGTTAGCTTTTTATAGAAGTAACATCTGACTTGATTCTGATTCTGCAATTCATAATACATCTCATAGCATCACATTAGAGTTGGAGTATATTTTAAACTTCATGTAGCTGCACTATGTGAAATCACAATTAACAAGGAAGCTGCAGCTTGTTCTCAGACTACATCTCTCTTGTTATTTTGGCTTGTTGCCTAAGGCATTTTATTATGTCTGCTATCTCACAACAGTGCTTGTTTGAGCAAGTTCTTTCTCCCCGCAGTTGAATACACTAATGTGTAGGCTATGACAGAATGGTAAAGCAGACAGTTTTGAAGGATTGCAGCACGCAGCTTGCAGTAGTACTACACCCCCTCTCCTTCTCGAGCTACTTGACTGACAGGCAGTGCCAGGTTTGCTGTATGCCAACTGCTCTATTCCATACAATCCCTTGTGTTTGGTTTACCATACCATGACTGAGCAGGAGACAGTGTTGAGGAAGACTGCAGTGTGTTTCTAAGTGTCCAGAAGATTTGAAATGTACAAGCTTACATAGTTTAAAGGTTGAAAGCTGAATAGTCCATCTTGTTGGGTTAAAGTAGGGAGAGCTGCTGGGTACTGCTATGGGAAACCGTTCCTTCAGTGTTGTCCCCAGAGCAGAACTAGCAGTAACAACCTCCTCTCTGTGCTCCCTATCCATGCTTCTCTCTCTGGTGAAACCCAAACCTGAAACTCACACCGGCTTTTACACAGGAGCAGCTTCTTTCTCATGGACTCATACTGAGAGCCCTCGCGCATTAATTTGCTGCGGCCACTGGAGAGCTGAGAATCTAGACTGTGGGCCATTAGGAACTTCATGAAAATGAATGTCAGAGTAACCTCAATATGTGGTGTGACCAGGTTTAAGCCTTGTCCTAAGCCAGGCTGATGGAGGGCAGCCTGCTTTCAGCACCAAATGTACAGTTTGTGTTTGCATGCCAGCAGCCTGAACTCTTTGTACCATGAAATATAGTCGTGGAGAAGGCATTAAGTGTTGGTTTACACTGACACTGTTTTTTTCTGCGTGTCCCATAATCTTTCACGCACTTCTTTCCAAACGTTTTGTCCGAAGTGAAGAGAGACAGCTTGTTTTTTGTCTGGTTCTTGCCAGACCAAACCTTAAATCAGAGTTTTTCTCCTGCAGAGCTTTTAGGCACTGGACTTGCTCTTGGACATGTTGCTTCAATTTTGGTACACGGCGTTCTTGAACCAAGCGTCTTAGGAGTGTGTAATTTCAAAGAGCTGTTCATTCACATTGCTGTGTGGGGTTGACAGCACATACTGTGTAGGCTGTTGTGCTATTATTTGAATGTATTCATCATTCTTCTCGCTTAACAAAAGCGTTCAAGTGGTAAGCTGCTGGAATTTGAGCACAGGTAGATTACAAAGGACTAAGCCTATTTTGAATGCTAACGCAAGCTCTTGTGATGTCTGGATTTTAGTGCAGAGAACGGGACAGAAAAGGAACAGTGTAGAATAATCTACTCAGCACTTTATATTAAGTACATGTTTGTACAAATGTGTTTATACATTTTCTGTTGTCGCAAGGCCATAATGTTTAACAGATTATCTGGTAATGAAAAGCTATATATTTTTTGCCTCTTTTATAAGACAATAAACTGTGATAAGTGTTTTATTGATGGAGGTTAAATCCTTTCTGGCTGCTGTATATGTAACATTTCATCATTTATTTTCACATGGCATTAAGTTAGCAAACATGAGGTACAATTATAAAGTAAATTAATGTTATAATTAATAATGAATAGGTACCCTTCTTAAAGTTACAGTTATCCTAAAGGGATTGTGTGCTTGAGAGTTGCCTTTTCATCGTTTTGAAACTGCACTTCTCTATCCACTGCATTGTCCTCATGGAGTGTTTATCTGAACCATAGCAAGACCCTGACGACTTCAGGTGTATATTTGTTTTAATAGAAAATCTCATTACATCAGAGGGGATGATAAGGGCATTTTTAAGAAAACAATACTGCGTCTCAGCTGTACTTTTCAACCTCTCATTTGCTGCCAGAAGGTCTGAAAGTGATTGGATAGCAGTTCTCTGAAGCATGGCCACAGATGAAATATATTCAGGAGTTGTTGGGAGGGGAATAAATCAGCCCCAGTTTCCATCACAGTACCTGTCATAATCAGCTGTATGATACAGGAATGTCCTGTATCATGTGTGTGCTCTATTTTTCTTTAGGGATTAATTTTTCCCTGAAGGCATAACTTGGTTCTTCAGAAATCCTGTTTTATAACCCCACTATAGGAGAGGCTTTCAGGGGCAGTGTCCACCTCCTCCTCCATTTTATTTTATTGTTCTCCCCCCTACTCCCTTTCACATCCCTCCGTCCTCCTTGAGAGGGACACCAATCCTGAGCTTTATCTGCACTCCGCTTGGCGTTTCAGCCCCATTGTGCCCCTGTAACACGACATCCGGACAGCATCAGCAGTGGAGTCTTTTGTGTTTCCCGTTTACAGAAGCCTCTGTGACCTCCACCTCCCGCTGATGTGTCAGACCATGTCACACAGTCACAGGCAGCTAATCTGGACACAGCGCTATTATTGCAGGACTGAACCAACTAGACGCGGTGTACTGTAGCGAAGGAGCCAGCAGCTTTCTGTCTGAAAGCTGTGCCTGACGGAGAGACCGACTGAATGAATAGGAGCATGATGGACTCATGACTAGAATGGGGAAAGCTCTGGTCTGGTGATGAAGTGGCATAAACAAAATGCTTTGTTGTTATGGGGTAATAGAAGAAGCAAAGATGATTACAGAAAACATTCAAGCTACATCATCATGTTTAACTCGGCAGGAAAACAACCTATGATGAAGGTAGAAAAACAAAACCAAAAGTAGCAAATCCTTCAGTCAAATGATACGTTGTCTGGTTTAATATCCACAGTATGTGTGGTGATGGAGTTCATGTTATTTCTTCCGTTTAGCCTTGCTTCAGTTAATATGGCCATATGGTTCCCACTAAAGCCCAGTTATCACTTGTTTATGTGGCCACAGGATAATAAACAATCTGTAGGCTCAAACCCTGAGCAATCTCACGAATGGTCCCCCTACTGCACAGACTGAGCCGGTGATGGTATGGAAATAGGAGGGCTGAACCAAGATATTGTGTGTTTCCGAGTCCTGGGAAAGCTCCTAATATAATACCTATATTCAAATGCTTTTGTCTTGCATACAGTCAGATGTATTCCCCCTTAGGATGTGGATGTTTTGGGTCCTTTCTTTCAGTCTAAATGCTTCAGTTCCTGCTTCTCTATATCTCTGTTTTGTCAGTGATTGCGCAGTGTACACTCGCCTTTGTCTGCTTCCTTTAGGTGTTCTTGGTTTGCTACATCATCCCGCCCTTACTTAGCTCCTAGTCTTCTATGAATTCATTTCTACATGAGTGAACACAAGGTAACATAAGGTCAGGCTTATTCTAGTCATGGGTCCCCCACCTTGATTGACAGTCCCGTTTTAGGGGCCCAGGAGCAAGGCATCTCCGACAGTAGGAGATTTGAGGCCCTCACTGTTAATCCTACAGTGCTAACAGTGAAACTTCCTGCACCCATGGCAGGGCTTCCTTAGAAAAACAGATGGACTGAAGTTCCTCTCTTTGTTTCACATGATTTTTTTTTTCAGACACTGGGGAGTTCAGTCTACCTGCTTACGTGCACTGCTGCTTTAATGTGGGAAACCGAGAGAGGGATGATAGGCTAGCTACATATTTGCTGACGCGTTGGCATATAGGCCAGTGAAAATGAGCCCATTTTTCTAAATTGAAATGAAAAAAAAGAGCATTATCAAAAAAAGTGCAACCCACACTATCCACGCCCTACACTTGACTCTTTCTGGTAATCTGCATCTGCGTCCCCTCTGTATCAAGTTGATAGCATAAGCCGTGGTTCTGTCTCTCACTACATTAGTTTCGTTCACATGTCAGTGTCGAAATCCACTGTCTTTTTATGTCTTTAAAATAGACGGCATGTTTTTCAGGTTTGCTCATTAGCCGGGGTCTCTCAGATCCAGGCCATTGTTTCTCCTGCCCTGGCTCAGTTTGGTGATCATTAATGATAATATATGGTTTGTGTGTTCATACACGCAGCTCATCCGCGTGCGTACACACATAGACTCCGTGCTATTGCTGTAAATAGACTGTTGATCTAGTGAAGGGCTGAGAGGAGGAGCAGCTGAGGGATTCACGTTTGATTGCAGTGGGTGGGCTCTCATCTCTCACCACAGAAGACAAAGAACTTTGCCTGTGCAGCACAGTGCTCCTCCAGCTGCTACAGGGAGGTAGCCAGCAGTTAGCACAGTGTATAGACACATCTTTATTCAATGGAAACCGAACCTGCAATGCAAAGTAATTCTACTATTTTGCCTTCACTGTTGAGCATTCAGCGGGGTATTTTCGTTGGATTTGATGTCGATTAAAAAATAAATGATTTTTATTGTCTCACTGCACATGCCCTTTTTGAACTATAGAGAGGAAACTGCTTTTATATGGTTGTGAATATTCAAAGCTGTTACTGTTATGTTGGTTGCAAATGTGCATTGCAAGGTGTTTAAGCCCTGGGGGTAGATTGTATTCCTCTGTGTTTATGCATGAGAAAAACATCTTATTAACACTGATCAGTGAATGAGACCAGGCAAAATGTACACTGATGTGTTTCTATTTTTAAAGCAGAATAACACCTGAGGTACTAATAGAGTTGATTTACCTCCCATCCACTATACAGTAAGTGCAGCACTTAACAGCTAGCAGACATTAACATGTGGATTTCAGTGAGTCAGTCCATCGGGGCCCTGTGTCCATTGATATGTAAAACATGCTGCACGGTTTCTTTCTCACAGACTGCACACGCTGGGACCAAGTGCTCCATCAGAACAACTATTGTGTCGAGGTTACCTTCTCTATTCCATATTTTTGACATAGATGTAAGTAACTACACTAGAACTGATTATAACCCATCAAAATGGTTAGTAGGTAAAAACCTGTATCAGCAGCATGGGCTGTACCAAAGCTTGAGCTTCTTATTTTGGGGGTACTTTTCACCAAACTGAGCTCCAAAACAATGCTGTGGTACAGTTGCCATTACTACCCTAAGCCTTCATACTTTTTTGTGAAGACAACTTTGCAGACATCCAAATTTAATCTGCATAGGTTTAAGTCCTAGTAAATAACCTTTAGTTGGACCAATTTAGCCTTTGAAGGAGTAGATCACTCTAATTCATTTGTTTTCTTCTACATAGATGAACTCGTGTGTAAATGTGTTTGCCAGCATGGTATAGTACCGGTTTATTAAGTACGTAGATCTACAAAGCTAGAGGGGAGATCACTCGCATCTCCTGTGGAATCCTTGCAAGAAAATAGGGAAGTGATAGCAGCTGGCATAACCGCAGGCATGTTACTATCACACCAGTATACCTTCAGTGTATTCAGTTATCAGAACCAGCCAAGGTCCTCTCGACTCATACTGGAGCTGGGATCAACTACGCCATACACTAACAAAAACTCTGCTCACGAACTGCGTTTGTTGCAGAGCTTGGCTGTGCGGCTGTGAATAAATTGCAGTATGTTTTGCATTAGCTTGCACATCCTGTACAGTGGAGTTCACCATCATTTTCTAAATGGTGAAGCACATTTAAACTTTTTATCAATGCGTCTCTGTTCTGCCATTGGCCACTATACAGGTAAAGGGAGCAGCATTTGTGACCTTTGAGCTCTGTCAAGCTTGCTTGATGATTAGCCAATAATCTGATGTCCTTAAATAAATAAAAAAGGTCATCTACAGTGACTCATTTCAATTGGCAACTAAAGCAACAGGCAACCATCATGTTGATTGACTGGTAACAGCTTATTAGTTATAAAATAAAAAACAGATTGGAAATTCTGATTGGTATAGGAATATACTTTCATATTGTCAATATTTTAAATGTTTGTTTTTTATTTTTAGCCATCTGCAGTCTGAATGGCTGGCCGCTGTTTATTAAAGTTGGCTTCATGTCTAATTTATTCTCATTTTGGTCCCCTTTAAGCTCAGCATGTATTCACAGGATTATCTATCTGCTGAGTAAATGAGCTTGAGTGTTAGGGGGTTTCTGATGGTTGAAAAGGTTCAGCTTGGCTCCCAATCTGCATGAAAATTGAGCAGTGAAAGTTTGACTTAATGAGCAATAAAAGAAAGTAAACAGCTGGGGTAAGACGATAGCCTCATTTTGAGAGGCATGGAGATAGATAAAGCGGAGTGGGTCAGTGGGTTGGCTGGTGACGGCTGCAGTGACAGTGTTTGGTGGTGAACTGATTAAATCAAACTCTCACACTACCTATCACTCGCTCTGCCTGCTGTGGCAGGAAGGTTGCTGTGCGACACTAGCTGCCTCTGTTTTCATGCCGCTGAGTGTAGTGGAGGTCACAGTAATCCTGCTTGGCTCAGTGCAGTGCACTAATACATGAAAGTTTAATGGGAAAATACAGGGCACATTTACACACAGGCTAGGACTAGGCTAGGGCATGCACATGTACAGATAAAGGTGTGTGCTTGAAGAGATGAGATACCTCAAACCCATTCACTCATCATTTTATTTTCACATGCCAAATTAATTTTCAGTTTGCCTCTCTTTGAATATCAGAGAGTGGGCATTGAGCCCATATGGGAAGAAACCGCTTTGTTGTTGTGTAATGACCTTGTTGGTTTCTTTTTTTTGGGTGAAATTTACAAAGCTGCTCAGTTTTTGCTTTTTGATGTTTGATGTATTGTTTCAGGTGAGAATATGAGCTGGTTCGTTTGGTAGTCTACCCTCGTATGTTTTTCGTTGAGGAAGCCTACCCATTGCTTAGACTCTGAGGACAGCTGCTGTATTTCCTGCCTTTCATCTGCAAAGCATTTGAATGAGCTTTGTTGCTACAATCTGTGTAAGAGAGAAAACGAAAGAGAGGTTGCTGTTGTCTCCCTAGAAGATGTCTGTATTGAAAACCTACTCTCGGTGAAGGTTTTAGTATTCAGCCATACAACAAAACAAAATCACTCACCATGGTTTCAATCCAAGGCTGCCGTAAGGTCCAGTACTAAAAAAGATGCAGTGATTGTTGCATTACTGTGATGCTTGCATGCTTAGTTTTTTCTCTTTACCGACTTTCACTTCTGTGCTAAGCCTGAACAATGTCCCACTTAGAAAGCACAGTTTGACCTTCATCTTCTGCTGAACCTAACTTTCTGTTATCCTTTTTTTGCAAATGCCAGAATACTCCTCTGATGGGAGCCAGAGCAAGAGGCACTTGGTGTGAGCTGTGACCTTGTATCATCAGGTGTGAACCCTCCCCCCCAATTCGTCTTCTCTCTGTGTTTAAATTTGCAACGCAACTCTAGTCTGTGTCTTTCACTCTGGAGACAGTATGACTGATTGAACTTCTTGCAAGAATAGAATACAAGAAAGACGCCTGAATGGTTTGATTCCTTATTCACATTTGATAATTAAAGTGCCGGCACACTGATTCTGTAGTGGCACAAGATGATATAAGAACAAAATGTTTGGTTGCCTAGGTGGTTCGGGTTCAGCACTGAATATCAGAAGCTCTCTTTCCTGCACTGTTTCTCTTTCAAATGTTGTTCTTAAGCATTCTTATTGAAAACTTCAACCTGAAAAGCTGCCCCCTGGTCTTTACGGCTTATCAATAAAGGGGTTCCACGGGGCTCTTTACTTGGCCCACCTTTCTCTTTACATGAATGATGTCCCCTTTTTGTATTTTTGATTTGTGGAAAAATATCTTATAGGGATGTACTTTGTTATGTTCCAAACAAAAGAACTTGCTTAAAGACCTGCCAATCATCTAGAAATCTGGATGGACTCTAAATTATTATTGCTGATATTTCTTTGTTCAGTCAGACACAGGTTTTTCCTGTTTATTTGTAAGTGTACAAGCATGCAAAACCATCATAATCAGCCTGTAGTCCACAGCAATGATGTCATTCAAATCCACAGACCTGCCTGCAAGGCTAGATCAGCATTCATCAGGCTGAACTCTTTCTCTCTCATTATCTCTGCTTCACTATCCTCCTGCCTCTCCTTTGGCATTACTCGTTCCATGTTTTGTTTTGCTTTAGTCTTCAACAACTCTGTATCATTTTCTTATGCCTTGCGTGACCTTATTCTACCCAATCTTTTCATGTTTCTCTTCACCGCAGGGTTTTTGGGGTTAGCAGACTGTGCATGTCTTTCGAACAGACTTCTTGGCTTTGCTTTGCCTCTTATGTTCATATTTTGGAAGTATTCCTCTGTGGTTAGTGCTACCTTTAACTTGAATTGGTGCATTCTGTTACTCAGTAACCTTGCACTCTTCCGATGCTTACGGGATTATTTCATTTTCTGCCTTTCCTGTTACTTCAGCCTTGTCTGCCCCTTTTTAAAAGGATTACTTAAAGCCGGAGGTGTCAGCAGGTGGTCAAAGTATTGTAAGCTTAGATTTATTATGTTTGAATCTGACTGTTCATGCCAAAGACATAAAGGTGAGCAAAGTTGGAGGAAATGTTCTTTCTGAGATAATGTTGTTGTAAAGCTATTCAGCATTTTTATCGTTTTTGTCATTAAGAAATTGAAAAGGCAAAAAAACCAAGAAATTCTGAAGTTGATACTGATTTTTATGTATTGAAAGCCCCTGTTCAAGCTAGTGTGGGATTTTCCTTCCCTACCCTCATTCTTAAAAGAGATGAGACTGCTTTGATACTAGCCTGTGCCTCTCTTTACCAGATCAACGACATCTGTCTCCAAAGAGCGAAATATTCATGCATGGATGAGACCACATTGTTTGAGCGGTGTGTATGATTCCCCATCATGTTTGTTTTCCTCACTTAGAAAGAGGTTGGCCAGGATGGGATATTCTGATCCCGGGTCGGACAGGGATAGTCGCCTGAATCGACCAAAAGGAAAACAAGTCTTGTCTAGACCACAGACATAAATAGAATATACTGCATATCTTTACACTTAAGCCTTTCAATGTACTGCAAGTTCAGAAACAGGACAGCATTGACATTAGTGCTTGGATACACTTTGAAACAGGCTGATTGGTACTTCTTTCTTTGCAGTGTTTTCAAGTGTAAGTGTTGTTATGCCAGTATAAAGAGAAATGCGGAAAGCTTTGTTGCTGTGGCATTTTAGTGCCGTCAGGGTTGGCAATGAGTATGTGAGTGTGTATTTTCCTCTGGATTGATAGGGCTGTATGTCTCAGATTATACAGATACATAGAGCTAAAGTGTGTGTGTGTGTGTGTGTGTGTAGAAGGATATTGACCTGGGGCCTTCCACAGATTATGATTTATCTATAATCCAAGGTGGGGGATGGACAGATAGTTATAATGATTGAAATGGGGAACAAGTATACACACAATCTTTATCAAAACGCTGTTAAGAGTTAAATTAGATGAAACCATCCTGGTGAGGTGACAGTAAGTGGGTTTCATGTACATTGATATACAGATATACTGAAGCACTTGGACTGTGTTAGTGAGATAAGATGTTTTCATGATAGAACATAACACCAGCAAATGCCAGATTTGACCTTGTAGCAGGTTTATTTCTATAGTATTGAAGATATAGGTTGATTCAGCCTAATGACTTTAGTGATTGCAGATTAAACATTGTAGCACTTGCACACAATATTTGACCCTAAAATAAATATACCACATGTGCACCTAAAGGCACCAATTCATGTTTTGCATTCTTGTTAGCTTTTAAGGTGAAACTAATCCCCCCCCCCCCCCCAAAGAGAAACACAATAAGCACATAGTTCCTTGGTATACTGAATATCCTGCCCATCCAGTTTTGTGATCTTTCTCTCTGTTTGGCTGGCTCAGTGGGTATCTGCGCTTCAGACAGTTGAGAACTTTCAGGCTATACCGGGAACTCCTGACTGCCAAACTCTGCTGCTGAGCTGAATGATTGCTCGGTATTAAACAAAAGAACTGTGGATCAGACCATTGTATAAGAATGATATCAAAGTGAATGTATTTTTTGGAGGCTTTTCTTCCTCACAGAATAGACGGTAAGCTGGGAGTGTTGAAATATGATGTCAAAGTCAGGGATGGTTCCTTAAGATATTGTGAGTAATGCGTGTGGATGTTGCTGCTATAGTTTGTACCAAGCAAGTCAACAAACGCCTCACTGTTATTAATATGAATGACTTAGTGGGTTTGTAAGGAGTGATCGTGGGGTTGGAAGGTGTGTGACGTGCTGAAGTCATTATCAGCCGGGTGTAACACTATGTGACGAGTCGGTCGGTGCAATTCCAGCTCCTCTCTTTACCTCTTACTTCGCTCACATGATGTCGACATGGTAGAATATCCCTCCGTTAGCATGTTTGAGCTCATGCTACACCATCATGACAAAAGCCTGCACTCATAGGGGTCATCTAACTGACTAAAAGGTAATTTTTTAGGATTTCATTTTGCACAGGTGGGGCTGTTCTTCTCTGGCTCCTCAGTCTGTGTGACTAATGTGAAAAAAGCCTGCGGCGTTATCAGTGTTGATTCAACCTCATTAGCTTTTCCCCCTACACTGCCGTCCTCTATAACATAACGCATACAGTCCATACCATCCCCCTCCTCAGCATCGCTTCCCTGTCTCGTAAGGTCATACACACATTTACTCACACTCCATAGTTGTCCCTTGTGAAGAGCGGAACTTGGTGAGGCACAAAATATAAACATAATGTAAGCAGTGTGTCTGACTGAAGGTTAATATGGCTAGTTGGCTAACATGCTGTGTGTTGTTTTATTCATTCCGCCTTTGACTCCCAACAAGAGTCCGAGCAGAGAGCTTCCTGCTCTGTCTGACAATGACACATTTCCTTGCAGAAGCCGCTCTTCCCTGACTTTACCAGAGCTTAAAATAACCTCCAGTTTGATTTAACACTTTGGGGTCAGTGCCACTGCTAATGGGATACTCGCTCAATCAGGATTGACAAGCCAGCTGCTACTGTGCGCCATAGAAATCTGAGTTCTATCCCGTCTCTGTACCTTCAGTCAATAATCTGTTCTTCGCTCTGTTTTCCTTTTTTTTCCTTCCCCCCTTTGTTTATTTTCTCTGTAAGTCTCCTGATTTCCTGCGCCTCTTCCCTCAGCTCACATGAAAGGGAAATCATTTCTGTGCCATACTTCTGTGTTAGAGTGGAGATGAAAAATAATCAGAGGCCGCATTTAATATATGCTCACGGTTGTAATTTTGGATTTGGGTCATATAATACAATGAAAATAAGCTAACATTCTCAGGGTTTGTTATTATAGTAATTATGTCTGTAACCGGAGTAAAACGTTTACTGTGGTACAGGAGTTGAATCAATATAGGTTTTTTAAAATATGTTTAGGTGTGTATCAGACAGGAAGTGGTTTTATATTGAAACAGGGCCAACTTAGCTGGCACCTTTTCTGCCAGCAGTATGGTTTGTAAATAAATCTTCAGGCAGTCTTTGTGACGAGAGGGACGCCTATGTCATGACTCTGAAACATGTGTTAATATGATATGCTATGTTTTTTTTAATGCTGCATACTTCACATTCAGGCTGAGGTCATTAATTCAACGTGCAGATGACAAATTGGCAAGCAGCTATCGATTGTCAGTTAAAGTGAGTCTCCAGGACAAGAGGCAAAACAAAATCCATTGATTCGTTTGCCGTATATGAGCTATCATTTCTCTCTTTAGTTTTCATAACATATGCACTCTATAATACACTGGAAACAACTGCTGCTGAATTTCTATTTTAGAGATGCCTGATTGTAAGGTATCTAAATATTTTTGTTGCAGTTCCTCAGTTTTTATGTTTGTGAAGACGTTGTCCTTAACAGCCTTACAGCATCGAGAGCAAGCATGAAGTCACCATCCTCAGTGGACTCAATGAATTTGTAGTGAAGTTTTTCGGACCACAAGGAAGTAAGTGTGTTCTCTTTTCTAATTAAACACATTTATATCGCCCTGACCAGTTAAACAAGCTGCTTTATTTGTTGAATCCTCATCAGGGCTGGTTATTGCGCTCCATAAAGAGGCCGTAGGGGTTTTATAGTGCGTTTTCATCTGGGTTGTAAGAACTATGAAACAAATGAAGAAAAGTACATTTTTGTTTCCACCACTTGAGTATTGAGGGCACTCGCACTAATGCCGTTTCTGTTCAAACTTATGATCTATGAAGTTTAATCAGGGCATGAAATGACAAGGAATCTCGGAGCGGACACCAGCCATCACAGGAATCAGTCATTCTCCTGTGCCGAACATAAAGAGGTTCATCACAGCTCGCCAGGAATGTGAAATGGATTGAAACCGAGACTGAAGCCACAATGTGTAAAAGCAAGGAGCTAGCCTCCAGGGGAATTTGGATGAGGAGAGTGGCCTCATCTCAGGAAATACTTCTTTCATGTGCTATTCCTAACATCTGTCGCACTGAAACCACTGCCACTTGCACATCAGTAAAGAGAGGAAGTTGGTATTTGATCTGGTTATGATCCTCTCAAATCATATATGGGCTGTTCAGTATGGCACATAAGCATCACACAATGCCATTCTCTTCCTCTTTGATGTGAGTTTTATATTAAGTGATTTGGAAGGAATTCATTTCCTTTAGATGAAATGCATTACTGCATAAGATAAAAGAACATTTCAAAGGGAAGTAGCATGTGCAGCTCATTTCTTCAGGTGTTGTGTTCCTGAGAGCGTGCAGACAATAATATAACCTACAGTGTTCAAATCCATCGCAGTGCATAAAATATGAAATATGATGATGAATTAAAGTCTCTCCTCTGCCCTCAACAGTGTTCTCTTATTGTTTTCTGTGTACAGCACCGTACGAGGGAGGCGTGTGGAAGGTGCGAGTAGATCTTCCTGACAAATATCCTTTCAAATCACCATCAATAGGTAGGAGCACATGAGGGATTATACAAACAAGATCACCCTGGACTTCTTTGGGGTTCCACTTCACGTTTTCTAACACTTTCCTCTTCTCTAACTGCTTCTTCAGGATTCATGAACAAGATTTTTCATCCCAACATTGACGAAGCGTAAGTTGATTTCAGTCCTGTATTGAAAGTGTCAGTATTTATATTAATGGTCTCAAACACCTATTGGAACCTTGTGTATTAAATCTTGAAGTGATGTCATGCTGGCCTACCTTATTGTAAACTAAAAACCTGTGTTCATTTTACATAGTATTTTTGGCTTCTATGAGTTTAGCAGATCAGATGATGTGATGTTATCAGCCATTATCTTTTCACCATCAGCAGCAAATCACACAAATATAGAAACGGTTCAAGATCTTTTGTGAGTAATCCACTGCTTAAAGGGATAGTCCAGTGAAAATTGACCCCAGGGATTTTTTCTGCATGAAAACTGAATAAGCCAAAAAATAGCCCAAATGGCCTGTAACTTACATGCAACTCCTTTCATTGGAGTTTCATTGGCTATTAACATTGCTCCCGGTTTTTCCGGGCAAGCTCAATACTGGTTAACGAAAGAAAAAAACTCTCTGGAGGGCTTACCTGATCAGTTTTCATGCAGAAAAAGACCCTGGGGTCAATTTTCGCCGGACTATCCCTTTAAGAGACCATGTCCTCTGAAGGACACGATCTGTGAAGGTAAGTCTCTAGCAGGACCGGATGGACAGGCTAAACCTGTGACTCCTCCACAATTAGGACGGTCTAGTTACACCAAAACCAGACGTAATGGTAAACACCAGTTATACACTGTCAACCAGTTAAAAGTACAAGTAGTGTTCAACACCCAGCGGACCACAGGTGAATAGTGTGTAAGGTTAAATGTAAATAGATCCATGTTACTTCAAGAGTCAGGGTTCCACTAGATTGGTCAATGGTCTATTAAAATATCAATGTTTCTAGAAAATGATAACCATTTGAACTTGTTATGTCCGACCTGTTTATATGATGTGTCACAGCTTGACAAGTATCTCCTGATGCACCTGACTGCCACACAATCAGAAACAGAATTCCGCAACGGGGAAATTTACATTATTACAACAGCAGAAGTAGAGTGCAGGTACAGTAAAGACAACAGACTAACTTATTTTAAAAAAAGCAGACGCATTGTATTAAAAACAAAAACAGCCGATAAGAACACCATGGTGAATAAAAAAATATACAAATATAAAATATATTATACATATATCACCTTTTGTTCTCCACTTTTTGGGAACACTAATGCCACATTTGCTAAAGGAGCAGCCCAGTTGAACTGTTGACACGCCTGTGCAGTAGGGCTGAACGATTTTGGAAAATAATGTAATTGCGATTTTTTTTCCTCAATATTGCAATTGCGATTTAATATGCGATTATTTTTTCAAGAACCTCTTCTCATGTATTTTTCAACAAACACAAGCAATAAATCAATCGTGATTACAATCGTGAACCTCGTGAGGTAGCAACAGTAGCTAGGCACGTTCTGCACAATACCTGACGTTGCGCAGCATCTTCCTTTTTAAAGCCAAAAACTCTTTGGTACCAAACTTCCAGCCGTGCACTCTTCTGACGAGCCTGAGGCCATTGTGCAACAGGTTCAAGCGCAGCGTTGACTTCTTTCCCTGCCTGCTCGGCTTCGCTCGGCTCGCTGGCAAGTCACGTGACCAGATCACGTGACCAGTCAAATCGCAGCCTTTGCAGTTGGAAAATTTCGTTTTGTCATATCGCGATATTATCGCAAATGCAATTAATCGTTCAGCCCTACTATGCAGGAAAGAGGACTTCCCCTGGGCTCCAGCCTCCGAGTCCTCTTACCCCTCTAACACTGTTCTCTGCTTGGTTTCCCAGGTCAGGGACCGTGTGCTTAGATGTCATCAACCAGACATGGACGGCCCTTTATGGTGAGTGGCCCAACCGCTTATGTGTCGATATTAAGTCCCCCCCACCCCTGGGGCCTGTGTGTTGATGTGCAGAGAACTTGACACTGTGCCATCAGCACCAAACATCGTGACCACATTAGGGAGTGGAGCACAATTGGCCGTAATCTACTTAGTGAGGGGAGAAGTGATCTCTGAGGAGGTAATACCCTCACTCAGCAAGGTCAGGAAACATTCACCTCTGACAGGACTGATTTACGGTGCGTCAGCTGGCAGAGACGGGGACATGCTCGCATCATTTCTGTTTGTCACTCTGCTGTTCGTCTCCCTGTCACTCTGCTGCCCTCCATGTTGCCCTTCTCCATATTTCCCCATTTACTTCTCATTACAGCCCCTCCGCAGCGCTCAGACAGCCATATAAACGGCGTTACAGTCAGAACCCGAGCAGATGTTTCACCTTCCCTGTTTGTGTCTATATTGACAAACGTTAAACGCATAAATCAAATGCAATCAACTGGATTCAGAAGGAACTCTGATTCCAGTGTTTTTATAAAATATGTTCTCTAAAATAAAGTCAAACCGCTGTAAGAATCCAATTTGTACACATCACTTGCTGCTGATTTTGTTGTGCTTGAAAATAGAAAATCTGGTTGGCGATACATTTAAAAATAGGACAATCAACCAAGCATTGTCTGTAAAGCACCTACAAAGCAAGAGGCAACAAAAGCAGCTGGTTACTTAGCTTAAACATGATGACACATGAGTGCAGGAAAGGGTTTGTTTTCCAAATCAAAAGGTCTCAACAGGGACACCTAGGAGATGAGGGCAGAACTGCATGTGTTTCCACCAGGCCTCAACTCTGAGAGAAAGCCGAGGCCTGCTAGCAGGAGGCTAGTGAGAGAGATTAATGTGAATCCAGTGTGTGTGAGGCTGTCAGGCTGCAGCTTTTACTTTTATGGTGGTGTTGCTAGCATGTACACCATGTAAGGTCAACACTTGATGCTATAACTGTAAGATTCCTATGGCAAAAACAACATACGTACAAGATTCCTTATTGTCACTATACGCATACTGCAAAATGTTCTGCATTCCTGATGGTGCAAAACAATACAACACAACAATGCTATACAAAACAACAATACAGTCAAGGCAGTAAAAAGTGCAAAGTCAATAAATAAGTTATTGCACATCAGACTTTTTGCACGTGTATTTATAATTACAGAACTAAAAATAAAAGTCTTCTCTAAAAAACATTATGAGGTAAAATATTATGTGCAGTCGGATGTAAACATATACTTAGTGGGGCATAAGTTAATTTCCGTTCCATTAGTGCTTTGATTGTCCGGTTGTTTTGAGCTCACGTATGGCACTGGGGTAAAAACTGTTCTTGAGTCTATTTGTCTGTGATTTCATGGACCTGAACCGTCTTTGAGGGCAGAAGTTCCAACAGCTGGTGTCCAGGGTGGGAAGGGTCTGTTTGTATGTTGGCTGCTCTGCTGGGGCAGCGGGCAGTGTAAAGTTCCTGTAGGGAGGGTAGGGAGCAGCCAATGATTTTCTGGGCGGAGTGAATGACCCTCTGGAGGGCTTTCTTGTCTGCTGCCGAGCTGCTGCTGTTACCATGTGGAGAGGCAGTATGTCAACACACTCTCAATGGAGCTGCGGTAGAACAACACTAGCAGCTGCTCCTGCAGGTGGTTTTTCCTGAGGATCCTCAGAAAGTAGTCGCTGCTGTGCTTTTTTGACTGCTGCTGTGGTGTTAGTGGTCCAGGAGAGGTCCTCAGCGATGTGCGTGCCCAGGAACTTGAAGGCCGGGACCCTTTCATCGCAGACTCAGACACAAAGACATGTTATTGGCAGAATGTTGTGTGAGGTTTCCTCCATCAGTCTCCTTCAGAGAAATGTAACAATCAGAGAGAAGCCTGACAATACCTGCCATTAAATCGCCTGATTATGTAATTATGTGATCCCTTCTTCTTTCAGTTGCTAAAGTGGTAAATTGTTGCCTTCTTTTCCAGATTTGACCAACATCTTTGAGTCGTTCCTGCCTCAGCTGCTGGCTTACCCAAACCCCATCGACCCGCTTAATGGAGACGCAGCTGCTATGTACCTCCACCGGCCAGAGGAGTACAAGCAGAAAATCAAAGGTTCAACCAATTCCATTCTTACCATTATTGCACATCTGCAGGAAAAGAGATTTAGATTAAAGATGAAGATAAGATATGCTTTATTGATCCAGAACTGGGAAATGTGAAAATACAGAGTAGAAAATAAACAAACATAAAATAAAGCTACATTTATGTTTCTGACAAAACACTATGTAGGGCCAAATTCCAGCTAAGTTTAAAAGTAATATATTATTTACTTTAAGTGTTCAAGGAATGGCATATTGAATGAAATGAAAATGTTCAGTGGGAAGTTATAAGTCCAGTTAACAAAAGAGAAGCTATGGAGCCGTGAGTTCTCTGGCTGATTTGTTTTGTTGAGTTATTGCAGTATTAGGAATGTTTTCCTGTACCGCTCTGAGGAATACCCTAAAAAGAAGTCCTTCTGATCATTATTTGTTTTCTCTGGTAGTGGAAGCTTTTACCTTTCCCAGTCTGACTGTTCTCTCTCTCTCTCTCGCTCGCTCTCTCCCTTGCTCTCTCTCTCTCTCTCTCTCTCTCTCTTCCCTCCACAGAGTACATTCAGAAATATGCAACAGAAGAGGCTCTGAAGGAGCAGGAAGAGGGGGCAGGCGACTCTTCATCTGAAAGCTCCATGTCTGATTTCTCAGAAGACGAGGCGCAGGACATGGAGTTGTAGTGATAGGAGGGCTCCCCCATCCCGCCTCCACCTTTAACCCCCACAGAGACTATATTTGATTTCCTAACCATGAGAAAGCAGACTTATAATATTCATATTTAAACAAGTTGATTTTTTTATTATTATTATTATTACTACTAAACAAGGATTTTTATGGATATTTAGCCTTTGGTGGGTCTGACAGACACCCCTCCCGTTCTGTAGCTGTTTCTCCTTTCACAGACGTCGCCATCGCTTTCACCGCTCCCCGCAATCTCTGCATTTTTAAGGTGTAAGCGTAGGCAGGAAATCTCCCCCCGAACATCTAATTTCTTTACTCAAATTTCACTTTTTTAAATATAAAATTCTACTTGTTGATGACCTGAATCCTAATTTTCTTTCCTAAATGATTCTGACAAACATTTCGTTAGTTGCTCCATTACAGAGCTGCTAAGGTCTTGCTTGCCTTGGTGCACAGCTCTGCAATATTATCCTAAAGTCAAGACACTTTTAGAGGCACACACACACAAGGTGTCATAGCACAGCTTTATATAAAAAGACTAAATATTTAGGGCCAATAGATGCTCATAAATCCACCCTGGCTGCTTTCAGAGCATATCTTTTTATACAAATTGATTGAGAAATATCTGTAAAAAAAAAGGCCTTTGTTTCTTGTTTATTTCAAATAATACATAGGCATGTTACTTTTTGTGACTCTCTGACGTCCTGCAGCTGCGCACTGCAGAATTAATGCTAAACAAGGTCAGATCAACGTATTAATGAAGCACATGACTCATTACAAGGGGATTGACAACTCACCGTTACTCTATCACCACGGTAAAGATGAAATAACTGGTAGTAAAACAGAGCCGCCCTTTAACCCTATGAGTTTAATTGTTACACCACCAGACGTGTCACCGTGAAGGATGCCACCTGCTTTCAATCACCTTTTTGAAATACATTTCTATTAATATCATGGCTCAGAAACAACTCTTCAGGTAGAGAAAGAATGTAATCATCACCTCTTCTGGTGAGTAGAAAACCAGCACCTAAGTCAGTTTTATTTTAGATGAAAAGCAACAAAAAAGGGTCATTGTGAAGTATGGGTCCTCCTCACATTCCACTGTTACCTGACGTGTCCTCAACGCATGCCCTTCATACAGGTCCTTTATGTTTGCCTACCAGGGTCTAAATTTGGATTATTAGTTTGAAGGTTATAAAATAAGAGCCCAATGTGTGACATTTAGGCTTGTAGCAGTTTTCGTTGAGGGGATCTAGTTTCATCTGTACAGACGTGACTGGCTTTATTCTGTTTTGATTCAATGTGGTTCGACTAGATGTAAATCCATCGAGGTCATCCAGTGTTGAAAGAAATTGCAATTGCTTTGACTTTTGGCTGCTTATTATTTCCTGTATTTTATTTCCCCTGATTGGGGGGGGGTCAACATGTTCAAATTGTTCTTTTGTGTGTGTACAGCGTCTATCTAGTACAGCGATAAGCCACCTCTCTGTAGCCTCATGATAACTCAGTGTTAAACACACTGAGCGGCAGTCGAACTACCTAGAAAACCTTGAAATGTATTCACTTCATAGATGGCAGTAAGAATCACTGGTCCTACGTGGGAGATTGGAGGCTGAATCAAACTTAAAGGTCACCGTGTCGCTTTTAAACTCAACTCCTATTTCTGTGCCTCATCACAAAGGACAGGTGGTCCCCTTAGCCATGTTTCTAAAAAGTAACTGAAAAAGCACACTCACCCTATTTTCATTCTCCTCTTTCAGCAACGTGATCCTGTGACGTTGTGATAAGTTGGAAATACCCAAGGCAGAGGGAGCTAATGTAGGGTCCTTGGCGTTCCGCTTTGAAATAGAGTTTGGTTGTATCTTGCATATTGATGATCATTTTCACCAGGGACATACAAGAGATGGAAGTCATACTGATATTTGTTGAAGTGTGCTTTTGACCGGATAGTGAGTTTCACTACTTATCTAAACAACATTATGCTGTATAGCTGTTTTACAGGTAGTTAGCTAGTCTGGCATCATCTGGTTTAGTTAGTATCAGTTGTGTGGGTAAATGTAAAAATCTCCATGCCTCCTTGTCCTCATTTGGATTCAGAGTTGTACAGAGTGATTTTAAACCAGGAGGATGTTGGCCCCGTAGTGAGCCTGATAGATCTGAATGTACAGAAATCAAAACTGTGGATCAGAACTTTACAAAACATAATTTAAAACCAGTTGCGTAACTGTAATTATCACTGCATATGGATAGCAGTCTTAACAGTGACTCTTCCTAAAGGTGTTTTTAATTTCCGATATTTTCAGAACAGTTTCTCTCACCAGCCCGGGGGGGTTGAATGTTAGCTCGGGATGCTACCTTGTGTGATACTCATCCAGGCAGTGAGGAAATATGTGAATGTTTTCAAAATGTTTGTGATCCACTGAGACCGAACAAATCTGCACCCTATGCAGATCCCCTCCCTCACTATTGGTCTGTGTGTCTCCCTTTGCTGCCTACACATGTTTATTTATTCATTAGAGACACCTCCTTTTTGTTTTTAATCTCATCCATCAGAGCCTCTGTTCTAAGCTATGCTTCACCCCAATGAGATCTTGATCTTGATCTTGAGTTTTTTCTTTCCAGCCATTCATATTGGACTTCTTGTTTTACTTTACATTTGTGCAGTATTGTACTTGAGTGCTGAGAATACAGTATATCTGAGTTGAGAATTGTAATAAAATAGCACATTATGATGCAATGGTGCAACAGGGGACTAATGATATTAGTGTCTTTTTCAAAAGCAACAGTTTTGTGTTATGGTAAAAATCAAATGTTTGGTTTTCAGCATTATTTGCATGCTGGGCAATAAAGGATATATACTCGACTCTGGTAAACATGACGACCTTCAGATCTGTTCACTTTCCTGCTCTCCAGTTATTCAAGGTCGGCAGGAACTTTAACTGCCTTTGTGTTTCAGGTTTTCTTCAACTAGAACAACAGAAAATGTCCTGAAACCAGTGAATGATGATGCTTCCCATTGCAACTTGAATTCTAAATTATTTTGAGTAAAAAAACATGTTTACTGTGCTTTTTATTTCATTTTTTCCTTTTGGCTTCCCCAACTTTCTCGACCTTACATTAACAAACGTCTTAACCACCCACAGTTTTCACTCCAGATACCCATATGATTGACACAACCTCAAAATTGTAATTGCAAACCTGCAGAGAAGCTCCTCATATCCCCACACCTGTATTCCCCCCCACCCCTTTACAGTTCAGATAAAGGTCCTCAAATAAACGAATGGACTGCTCCATCTTTAATCCATAGGCAGGCCTTCCTGGGCCCGTCCTGCGTTTTATCAGCACAGCTGCAGAGAGCCAGCACCCTGATCCTGTAATATTTCCCCCCCGCCCGCCCTGTGTGTTGACTGTGTCTCTTGCATGCTTCTAATGTGGAGTCAAGGCTGGCTTGGTGCACACACCCCCTTCTGTCTTGTGTGGCTGTGTGCCCTGTGCTGGCCTACTGCTGCCATCAGGGGATCTACAGGCACACACAGCATGGGAAGATACCTTTTTTTACAAATAGAAACGATGTATTTGTTACCTAGTGTGTGATTCTTAAGGGTTAAACTTTTTTTTCCTGTCTTTGTTCTGAACAGTCCATCCTTGGTCCTATTTTTATCACCCTCTTTGTCCCCTCTTGTTTTTTCTTTGCATTGTGAAGTGGGCATGCTTGTCAAAAAGACAAATGCTCTCTATTAATAGGCTTATAACCTCATAAATAGTTGTGTATAAAATAAACTGTTATAACTTCTTTTTTAATAAAACATTCAATGTGTATAAAAGGTCTTTGCCTGAGGCTGATGATTCTGTGAGCATTGACCCTAACGCAAAACTGCAGATGTTCTAAATGTGTCTAATCCCATTCACTACACATCCATCAGAACTGTGAATCCTGCATCTTTAAGCCAGTATGCTTGCTTTTAAATCTCATTTTAGAGTTTCTATGCTCTGAAATTGAATGCCACATCTGTGAATTTGTTCTCTCCGTTTTCGTTTCACACAAGTTGTAACCTGTGGATCTGTATCATCTGATAAATGTGGATCTAAGTCTCCCTCGTCTCTCTCAGACCTGAATTCAAGCTGTGTCCAGAGGCTGAACATTCCTGGTGAACAAGTTCAAGGTAAACAAAATGATTACAATCTAGTAAATCATTTTTTACTCCATTTTAAACTGTTTATATTGTACACTGTGTTTTACGACCGATGCCCAATTTACATTTTTATTTTTAAAAAGGATTACACAGACCACAACAAAATAGCAATTCTTATATTGAGTTGACACTTTGAGTTTATACTATGTAATGCCAGAGGTGTAAAGAAGCTAGTAGATTTACTAAAGCACTGTACTTGAGTTACATCTTTAGGGAACTTACTTACTTGAGTATTTGCATTTTTTGCAACTTTGTACTTTTACTCCACTACAATTCAGAGGTAAATGCTATACTTTTACTCCACTACATTTACTTAATCTCTTTACAGATCTGGATTAATCATGTGAAATATAATCAACCCTTAAATCAGACTTTAGTTCACCTGGAGTAAATCCAGCAGCTACCCTGCAGTATACAAAGCCATTCAAACTAGCTGCACCTTTACCAGCTCTGAGAACACTTTAATGATCAATAATTATAAAACATATCAGAGATATTATTCTGAAATGGACCAATCAAACAATGACTACTTTTACTGTCGCTACTTTAAGTACATTTTGATGAGAATACTTTCTACTTTCACTGGAGGAACATTTTGAATGCAGGACTTTTACTGTGACAGAGTATTCCTACACTCTGGTACTTCTATTTTTACTCAAGTACAAGATCTTAGTACTTCTCCCACCTCTGTGTAAAGCAGGTTTTGTTGTACGGCTACCTTTTTGTTCCTAGCTTAACTTTTGCTGTACCAATAAATGTCCCCTCTGTAGGGAATGAAGGTCTTCTAATTTTGACCTCACAGCACAACCACAAGGTGGCAGTGTGACTCTGCACTCCAATAATTCCCCCATATCTCAACTTGTACAATATTGGCCCCTGTCCTCTGTGAAACCTGATAGTGAGGTGAGTACCCCAGTGCTTCCACTCTGAGAGGGGAGATGATGAATGCCACAGCCACCCTAACACAGGGACCAGGCTTCTGAGTTCTGGTAGTCCTATTCTCTGCCACACGGAGTGAACTGTGCATCAACCCTTCTGTGCTGCTTGGGTTACATAGCATTGCATAAGTCTTATATACCGCAGTGTTCAGAGCCAAATCTGCTAAGCATCTGAGCTTCTGACTGGGGTTTTATTTTGAAGGGGACATTGGACTGTGGGAGATTAACCTTGCACTGAGGGCAGCCTTCACATGCGATGGTGGCTGCAGTTTCACATGTTAGCCAGATGATGGTGCTGTGTCACTCAGCCTCTCTATCCTCTGCTGAAACCCCCTCTCTATAATCACAGCAGGGGGGAATAAATGCTGTGACATAAGGCTGTTTAATCCCCTCTACTCTGAAAAATGTATTCTGTCACGCAGCAATCTGCTGTGTGTCTTTATTTATCTGCTGCAGTGCTGAGACAGGGATTTGCACTCTAGTTTGGTATTGTCTGATTTAGTGGACATTTGTTAATGACCAAGTGTTTCCAAGAGTCCCAGGCTCCTTCAACAATGCAACATAAATATATAAAGGAGATAAAACAATAAAAATAGTCCCAAAAGAAACAGAAAAGAAATACAATATTGCAAGAGAATGTGTAAGAAGATAACTATGTACATGTAAAATAGAATATGATGATCTAAAAATGGAATGTAAAATGAATTAATCTACAGGAATACAATTCTGTTTGTTATAATAAATAAATATGTGAAATGCAAACATATGAATTCTTAAAGTTATAATGGCACTTTACTTCTTTTTTCTTTTTCTTGTATAACAAAATACTATACTGAATTCACCGTAAACTGTGATCCAGTCACTAACGTGGCCTTGGAACGGTAAAAATGTGAGATTTTTGTTCAAACTTTCATGCCAGTGTGTTGTCTTCTGAGGCTCTAGTGAGTAATTGAATTCCCACACAGTGCATTATAAGGTACGCTGCTGGATACACACCTCTCTCTCTGTACTGTACATGATGTGCCGGGCCACAAGCTCCAGCCTGTCCACCCCTGCAGGAATGTCAGTGAGGTGATTGACACGTGTCTGTGTTCCAATAGAAGACATGGCTCTTAAAGGGCGGACATGTTCATGTATTTATTCAACTTCAATCATCATACTATGTTAAAGAAGTACTCCTGAAATGTATTGTAAATGAAGGGGGCCTATACAAGAGACAGGGAACAGACTGGTTTTCAAAATGTAAGAAACAAAACAGAGTTATTCTGACATGTGTATATCTTCAAAAAACAAGGTTTCTACAACGCAACTTTATATCTTTTTTCAGAATCAGAAGCAGGTTCATTGGTCACACATATGAGGAATTTGCCTTGGTGTATATGGAACATACAGTAACAGTCAAAGAAGATACATTGTGAGAAAAGGACAAAAAATAAAACTATTATATATATATTGAAAAATATATATATATTCTAATCTTAACATAGAAACATATTTACATGAAATATAGATACCAAAGAAATACATACCGTATATACAGTATGAATAAATACTCATAAAAAACCTTGCCTTTAAACTGATGAGTGCAAATACTTCCTGTTACACCTGCCATTATGTCACAGGAATGTTGCATCCTTTCTGGTCAGTTTTCAGTTTTACTAATAGCATGTGGGGAGTGAGCAGCAGGATGTTATTAATATGTAAAAGTAGTAGATAAGACAAGCTCACTGTCCTCAGTGTATTTCATTTTGGTTCCCCGTGTTAGGACTATTGTTCCCAGCAAATTATTTTGGCTGTAAAAACCCAGAACCTCTGTTTCTCCCTGCATCCAAAGAAAAAGGAGGAGGATGAGGGAGGAAGTGGAGGGGAGGGGAGAGGAGAGGCTGTCTCTTTCTTCACAGCCCTGACCTCCAGAACTCCAGCAACCTGAGATCCTCAATGAAATATTTAAAGCTTCAGTTTTATCCGCAGTGCGTTGGTCAAGACAAACTGTGGGCATCCATGACGTAATGCCAGACGTCTGATTGGTCCTTTCTGAGCAGTGTGGTCAGGTGACCTGTGCCGGTGTGGCCTTTTAAGGCTTTATGATGCCCCCAGGCTCCACATTAGGCCCATTGGCTGTCTGCTGCAAGTGGGGATCAATCACTGCTGGCTTTTCCATAGAAAAGCTTTTAGCAGCAAATGTACAGTATGCATTCTTTAATAAAGGCCCCACAGCTTAAGTTACACTCATCTAAGTTTATATAAGAGGCAGTATAGCTGCTATCATTCCCATCATGCCTTGTTTTATGAAACAGATCCACATTGCATGCACTGGAAAACGGAAACGTTGACTTTAATGAAATGTATTATGTTAACAGATTTCACATGACTGTATTAGGTTAGTTGAAAGCGATAATATGACGTTTAAATAAAATTAACTTAATGTTATTACTTTCAACCAACCTAACACAGTTATTTGAAATGTGTCGACATGTAACAGTTTATTAAAGTCAGCGTTTCAGTTTTTTCAGTGTAGCGTATTATGTAAAACTTTTTGGGGTAAACTGACCAAAGCTCTAAAAGATAATCTGATTTTGTTTTATTTTCTGTTCCCAGTTGATTTCCTTCCTCCCTGTCTCCTTCATCATGCCCTGCTGCTGCGGAGCTGACAGCCCGTCACTGGTCTGGGTGCAGCATCACCAGCATGAGGGCGGTGTGTTGGGTTCCTCCAGCCTGGCAGTGTGGCAGGCAGCAGGCTCTCAGGTTACAGGCTCTGTTTCACTGGCACAGCGGGGGGGTGGGTGAAGTGGTGATGAGGCAGCAGCAGCATTACAATGATCCCTGGGTCTTTACTAATAGATGACCCAATGATTAACATGCCCCCCTCCCCCACCCACCCATCCACCCCTCTGCTGCAACAGGAGCAGACAGCAGAGAAACAGTGATGTAGAACCTGTAAGGTGGTAACCAAAAATTGAGAATAAGTTTGAGTATTTTTCAGAACAAAAGATTCAAAGGTTTTAATGTCATATGCTCAGTAGCTGTAGTTATGGCAATGAACATCTTAAATCACGACCTGCCTCCAACAATGCAAGACATAAAACAATAAAACACAATCTAAAAAAGTGCAAAAAAAGTCTATATATACGTACAAGAATAAGATATATACAATAAAAGAATGTAAAATTAAATATTGTAGAGTAAGATGAAATTAAATACTGTTTATTAGTGTTAACTATATAGATAAAGAAATGGCAAGATGTCCAAATGATCTGATTCCAGCTTCTTACATGTGAATGTTTTCTGGTATCTTCATTTCTCTAAACTTCATATGTGTTTTTGACAAAACATTTGAAGATGTCATTGTGGCTTTGTAAAAAACAGTAAACCACACTTTGTCTGACATTTTACATACCAAACAACTAATCAATTAATCAAAAAGTAATATACAAATTAACCAACAATTTCTTGATGCACACACAGATTTTTTTCTTGTTGAATATAAGCATCCCTATAAAAAGGAGAGCATGTTTTTAGATATGTATTATTTTTTGACTTTATTTTATGCCCATATTTTATTGGAATCTTTACATGTTTCACTTCCTGTGAGTAATGATGGTGCACGTGCTGAGGCAGTAAATAATCCCCTCCTCAGTAATCCTCTGGAGAAGTAACGCCATGTTGGAGCTCAAATGTAAATTAATATCAACATGGAAATAAATATTTGCCCCCTTTAGAAATTGATAACCATGACTCATTTCCTGTTTGATATCATATTATTGAAAAATGTTTTCATTCTATTTATTTGTATGTTTGCCTGATATTTAGAATAAATAACATACAATAATTGAGGTTATACATCACATTTGAGTTCATGTGGAGTGCTTTAATGACTATATTATTAGTGTACAGTTGTATTATTATAATTGTTACTTTTATTATTATGCTGCTGTGTTTATTGTATCTTTGTATCTCTGGCACAACCATTTCTTTCGGAATAAATAAAGTCCTGTCTTATCTTATCCTATTCAAATGTTCAAAGGCTTTATTGTAATATGCACAGCTACAGATATGCAATTCAAAACTTAGGTCACAGGCTCCTCCAACAATGCAAATATATAAAAGACATAAAACAAAATAAAAAAACTATAAAAATAGAAGTGAAATAAAGTACTGCTCAGAAATGAAGTAGGCCTACTGCTTATACGTTATCTTTCAACATGTTCTTCAGCTATTTCGGATTTGTCATTTCATATGACTCTTTATTTTTCTGGATCACATTGCATCCTCAATGAAGTGATCCTTTTTGTTTCCGTTTCTTTTGGAGCAGCAGTTTCAATGTTGCCGCATTATTATTTCACCAGCCTGCTCTCATATGGATCCATGCACAGCCTCATCTGATCCCTCCGCTGGCACCTGTTTCCTCTGGCTCCATCACGACAGCAGTGCAGAACCAAATGAAGCCTTTAAATATTCATCGCGGGCTATTCGACTCCTATACAGGCCACACAGATGATCCTCAGCTCCGGTTTCAGCTCCTCCAGGTGGAACCCACGTCAGGGCTCCGGGCTACGGGCTCCTCCACGCTGAGCTGCAGCGCCGACTCACCGCGGATTGATTTCACTGTCTGTCCTCCCTGAAAGGAGTGTAACCAAACCCAGCCGCATCACCTCTAAATATTACACGAGGTTTGTTAACCTGGTTATCTTTCTAATTATCAGCAGCAGGTAAACGGACTCTGACCGGCTCTCGAAGAGGAGCTCGCCCTCATATATTAGGCCCCCACAAGTGATGAAGGGACACACCTCAGGGTCCCACTTCAGCAGGGGCCTTCTGATGGTGCGCAGCTCAGCGTAAAACCATGGGATGAAGAGCAACACTGAGGCCCCTGAAGGCCAGGAGGAGCTGCAGGCCCACATCAGGTTGTATGCGTTTGATTTAAAGGGTACTAATAACAAAATGAAAGAACGTTGTCTTAATTTAGATGGTGATAATAAATTGCTACTTCGGTGTTGCAGCAAAGTCTTTTTCCTGTTTTCCTCGGACAGGAAGTATTATGCAATCTGCACAGAGTAACCACTACTGCAGCTTTAAAGCCACTATTTGATAATCATTAGCCATCTGGACGTGGTCATTTGATCCTGCAGCATCTCGACCTAAGAACTGCAGCCTCAACAGCATCAGCCGACTAAAACTAATCCGGGGTGGGGGGCTGGGACAGATTCTCTATCTGAGTTTAGCTCATGGTGAAGCATGGTTATTCTTCACATTTTATCTCTCAATTAATATGACTTCACATTGCAGGTTAATATTAATTTAGGTTATTTTCTTCAAAGAAGGCATGGCTGTGTGTTTAATTGTGCAATCATTATTTTAAATAGTGCAATAGGTTTAACAATAAAAAAGTAGGATTAATCTTTTATTTAGATAAAATAAGCTCAATATACATCAATTTAATTCACTGCAACTTAATTGTGTGTATTAATATTATTTTAATATGATAGCATTAAATAGCAAACCTCTTAAAATTGTATTTCTTTTTTTTATCTGAAGGCGTAATTTTAAGTTGTAAGGCCTGTTTTATACCCTTTTTATGTAATTGGCCACATAAATAGCAGTCTACAAAATATCATGTGATGTGTATTTCCCAACCGGAGAAAAGTGTGTGTATTTTCTGAGGTTGGGGCAATCTAAATAGGGGGTTGGTCCAAATTATTCGTCAGGAAATCATTTAATCCGGAGAGACAAAACCAATCCTCATCCGCTCAGACTGCAGCAGTCCCCGGATTTTAAGGTCCTCTCTCCCGCAGATAGATCAACCTTTAAGGCCCGGTATGCAGCTCGAGGCCGTGAACGCAGCAGGACAGATAGTCAGTGTGGATTATTGCTCTGGTGCTTGTCTTTCCTACCAATCAAATCCCGGGAATGGCAGAGTAAACCGGGAGGAGGCAGACTGGATGGAAGATGTTTGGGTCCCGCTTCCAACAAAACCGCCCACTATTGAAAACAAAACAGGTACTACGGACCAATGTTAACCCTTAGAGGCAAGGCAAGGTAAAACAGAAGTTTAAACATGGTTATTAATAATAATGATAATATTTTTTAATAATAATAATAATAATAATAATAATAATAATAATAATAATAATAATACATTACATTTTTGCGGCGACTTTAAAGCTGAGTAAAAGAGAGTAAAAACAGAAAATATATCCAGGGTATACAGAAAAATAGACCATAAATTAAAAAGTGTTTGTGTACATCTGACTTTTAGACAACTATGGACATGTTCTCACTAGGGCCTACATTAGAAACAAATGTATATGTACAATTCTAATTCAGATGGAGATTCAGTAACAGCAGCTAAATTTCAAAGACTTTAAACGCAACATATTAAACCGCTGCGCATTTGAAGGTGCTTTAAAGGCTGAAACCTGCGCGCTCCTCTGTGTGTCTGCGCCTTTAAGAAGGTGCACGGAGCACCTTTCTCTCTGTCAGTGTGCAGCACGCGCAGGTAAAAGGGAGGAGGGTGAGTCAGGAGAGAGAGGGGAGAGCAGAGGAGCGCGAGGCTCTCTGTGACATCTGATACTCAGGAAGTTCAGACCCGCTTGGATTTCTTTTGTTTCATTGTAATTGTGCAGTCCTGCTGCTGCGGCACGGCCCGGAGGCTGCTGCGCCCCAACACCAGCTCAACAGTGGAGCTCTTTAACTGAGAATAGTAATAATAGGTGAGTGATTAAAAAGCGCAATGGGTTCGACTCCAGTGCGCTTTGTAGCTTCACACCGAAGGACTCGGAGGAAGGTATGACATCATTATTATACACTTTTACTGATATTAGTGATAGGGTTTTCTAGCTTAGAAACAAGAAGAAAGAAGCAGCGTGATGAAGTTAAATGTATATTTGCCTATTACTTCCAAAATATAAGACTTTGCTGTGATTAACACTCGATGCCATAGCTGTTACATCTTTAACAAATGCACCAAAGCTATTGTACCAAAGTGAGTCAATTTAATATCAGAAACAAACCTTACGGCCTATGTAACGCAAGTGAGGGACTTTTTATACCGTCTGCTGGCTTGATACACGAATATTCCAAACAGTTAGAATTTGGTTGAATACAAATGTCAAATAAAAACATTTCCAGAAAGGAAGTTGTTCGGAATTAGTACTTCAAATTAAACGGGCTATTTTAAAATTAATTTCTGATAATGCCAGAGGTTTTTGGTACGCCTTAATCACAATGCACCTGCTTTTTACAACGGCGAGTACCCAGTTTTAAGAAGGCTAATCCTATGGATTAATACGGAGTTCTGCTATTTGAATATATTTACGCACACACACATCGAAGACTTGCGATGGTATGTAGAATTTATAATAATTATACGAGAAAAAAAAAACGGCAATCAAATTTTAAAAAAGCAAATTGCAACTACAATAACACTGCTCATGTTAAATAATATAAAAAAAACATTAAAATTTACATTTAAATTCCCATCGAGGGAAATTACTTGCTTTTAAAATATTATTTTCGTATTGTTTTTATGGCCTGATTCTTCAAATCCGGCACACAGTGAAATACTTCAGCGTTACTGATAGTGGATGTGAGTCTCTGCAGGGCTAAGCAGCGGTAAATCCTCCTGAAATAACCATGAAGTTGAGGACTTGTAGACTCCAGATTCAGACAAATGCGATTAACTGAAGGGGCTTTGGAGCTGCGGAGGTTAAATTAACGATGGCACACACATAGCAGCCCGGGACATGCAATGTGAAGGTTTCACTAGAATAAAGCTGCACTGCTGCTTAATAATGAGGAGGAACATTCATTCTTAACATCTAGATATATTACTATTGTCCCATAAAAGCTATCATTTTTATACTTTAACAAAATATACATTTATATTATATTATTTGCTCTTTATCATTTACAAAGTATTATTAAAAGGCTGGATCGTGTTTATGTAGGCTAATGCAGAGCTTTGTATTTTGACAGCTGGCCTTGATGACACATCAAAGAAAGAAGACTGTGTTTGTCATTGGCGATCAGGTTACTATTCAAACCAAATCAATACATACAGAAGAATAAAAATTGGCATTAGGTCTACATCGAAACAATACTGAGAGTTTAGAAAATATCTAAATGAATGAACTAAATTTGATATGCTACACATTTAGTGTTTCATCTGTGCTACTGTTACAAAGAGACTCCTAATATATTTTAAAAAATCTGACCAAGCTCCATTATTATCTAATTAAGGTATGGAAACATGGGCCAGCCTTTAAAGGACAGGTTCTTTTCAACTTGGCTTTTTAGTGCTATTGATTTCCCCAGGAAATGGCGAGGGGGTGTCTTGCTCAGGGAGCCATTTGGGTGTCTGAGGAATCACTTAGTACAGTTTGATCGCTGGAATCAATGGCTGCTCCAGCACTGCAGGGCCCAGGGTGAGGGAGCTAATGGCTGAAGCAAGGGTGGGGCGTCTGAGGGCGGTCAGCCTCTCCGGTTCGGATTAGCTGCTGCGCAAAGATGCTTCTGACCACACACCCAAGGTCAGAAAATAGACTTAAGGTCATCTCTCAGCAGCAGTATTGTGTATCATAGTGTGTGTGGCTGTAATATTCACAATGAGCTGTTTTTATCAATTTTTAGCTGAATTTGATAAGAGAAAGTGGCATTAGTCCATTTTCTGCAATGTCCCACTCTGATGGCAGCCATTTTCTGGGATTTGTGGTGAGAGAGAAAATACAACTGGCTGCCTGTAAGTCTCTAAGACATCGTGCCAAATCACATTATAGCAGGTTAGACAACAGAAACCTGTGGACAGGTGGCTAATTTGACTTTATAAGGAAGATATTTATTTTAAAATACTGCTGCAGGTTAAGCATCGCTTGGTGCATTGCCAAACACGAAAAAAACATTACCTGTATCATCGCACAGTCTTTAACTGCCACGAGAAGTTAGGATCAGTAAGTATGAAGCATCCAGTCTTTCCAATAAATC